>NW_024118944.1:0-23442 GCF_003073215.2 Triticum urartu
TGCTACGCAAAAAGGGACGGGAATATGCATGGTGATGGAGACAAAGTATTTTCAAAAGACTTGTCGAAAACCCCGTTGGGTGCCACTTATGCCCGAGGGAGATAATGAGATGGGTAACCACTTGATGATGAAGTGGTGTACTGAGGCAAGTGTGTGTGTTGTTTTCGAAAACAGATTAGATTTAAGATTTGTCCACTGTCCCAACCTTACATGCGCAACCACTCTACCCTTGTATGGGAAAGGGCATTATCGATTACCTAGGCCGATACTAGCTTGGAGCCCGCATTACTAGTGACCGCGGAGAGTGGGTGCTCTCTCTCGGGACGGGGTCGTGCCAGGTAGGGCGGCCGTGACTGTTTTCACAGGGCACCGGATACACCGTTGTGTCCCCTCTCGGATGTTACGATCTCGAGTGAGTCTCATATGGTGTACATCGTGAGGATATGGAACAACTAGTGGACTCCTTGTTAGTGTCATCTAGGGAAATATAGTGATCGGGTGCTTACCCCGGGTACTGGAGGTACCGCGGGTCGTGGATGACCCGAAAGTTCCCCGGATCTTGTGGGTAAAGTGTGCAACCTCTACAGAGTGTAAAACTATTCGAATAGCCGTGTCCACGATCAAGGACAGTTGGGTGACCGCTCTTGGGCTACGTCCACATGTTTACAAACCAGTGTGTGTGTTTGGATAAGTGGGAAGAACTACTTGGGTCAAGTCAAAGGACTTGACATGATTGAGTTGGGTTGATGCCCACTCTATTTATATTAATATCTGTAACCTGTCCTCATGGTTACTTGAATTCTCCTGATGCACGTCTTACAAGTTGTTGAACATGTCATTGCACTCAAAACTAGCTTTCTGCAAAAATTTACCTATATCATGCATTGTTGTATCTTGAACCAAAACATGGGTTGCTTGCGAGTACATTCAAAGTACTCATTGGCTTTCCACTGGTTATTTTATTGGCCAGGCATGAAAGAACAGAATATAATGAAGAGTACCTTGGTGACGAACATGCGAGCTAGGACGCTTCTCAGTCAGAATGCCTATAGGGTTAAGGCAGATGGCATGGATCCAAGTTGTTATTGAAGAGTTCCGCTGCGATGATACACTCAAGACTTGACTATAATGGTCCTACTTGTGTAAAACGGTATGTATGGATGTAAGACTCTTGTTATTCAGCTTCTGTGTGTTCAGTGAGCATTGATCTCTGGGATCACTGCACACGTGCATTCGGTTATCTCGACTTATGAGTCGGGGTCCCCACAGAGCTGGTATCAGAGCCAGGTTGATTGTAGGAAGCCTTAGTTAGCATGGGCGTTAGATAGGACAAAACCCGTTTTGCAAAACCCTCTATACTCCTCTTCTTTTCTGAGATTTCCCAAACCTAAGGGATATTTCTCCTTATTGACCTCCCCTATTCAACTTTTGTAGATGGTCGTCGCCCCCTTGAGACTCCTTATGACAGGATTCCCATCACTCCTAAAAGCCTGCCTCCAACAATGCCACTATCCCTTGCTGCCAATGTACACCCTGCATGAACTGGAAAATGACGTGCTTGAGAAGGAGTTCTATGCCAAGGTTTTTGTGCCTGCCAAGACCTCACCCCAGGGGTGGTTCTTCATTGGACCACACATGCCAACAAGAGACCTAGCCATTCAGCAAGTGGCATATGAAGCGCTCCTCCGTCTTCGAGACCTCCTTCCAGAAATGAAAGAAGAACATGCCACTTACTATCTACCTGGCAAGAACGGATTTGGAGCCCCAACTCAAGTGATGATTTCCTCAGAAGACGAGGATCCAACCCTCAAGTACCAGATCTGCTTCATCAACGCATGAGACTACCTTCTATGTCACCTTACCGAGGCATTCCTTAAGGCTCGCCAAGACCTCCCTTCACTTCTGCACCTCCACTGCCTCGAGAAGAAGAAGGTGGCCGAGCGAGAACAGCAAATCACTGCCTTACAATCCCACCTTGCCAATCAGGAGCAACAAATCTAGGAACTTCGGAAAACCCGCAACCAAACCCCACGCGGGAGGCATAGGAATGAATCTCCATATCCACCTCGTAGAAGATCGTCGTCAGGCCACCAACGACTTAACCCAAGACTGAATGACAACCTTTTTGCTTCCGTCACTTGTCACGGGTGTGGTGAACTTGGGCATATTAAAAGGATGTGTCCCAACAAGCAGCCGACTATCGCATACCCTTTGGTACCATAAGGGGAACCCAGAAACTGAAGACTGAGAGCCCTTCTCTCCGAGCAAGCACGACTACCGAGTCCGAGGACCCCTAGGGTAGGATGAGTCGTGGTACCCCCATATGCGTAGTCGAGTCCGTGAGATGGTTTGAATGGAACCACGTTTTGTGTTGCTTGTTTTTACTTGTTTGTGTTTTGATATAAGTCACACATTTGCCCTAGGCAGCTTGTACGCGACTATATCACCTATCGTGTCTTAATGGAATTGTGAGTGGCCTTTACGACACTTGTTTGTTTACACTTACACCATAAAACCCCCTTTTAGGCATCCCCCTCCTCTATGCTACTTTTCCCTCTCATCTCTGAAGACCAGTAAGACAAGATACACCAAGGGTTCTACTTTGGAACCAACTAGCACTGAGGACTTTTGCTAAAACCTCCTTGACAAAGTATAGCCCCGTAGAGTTATGGTTGCCCCTCAAGATTAGAAACCCATTCCTAGACCCTTCGAGACTTCACAAGACACCCAAGCTCGAATCCTTAACCATGAGCTTAACCTATGGAATCACAAGAGAACAAGTTAAGCTACAGTAACCCTTGCTTATCACCGGGTTCATTATGGAACTAGTGGGCATAGTGAGCGAGCACATTATCATCCTAGGGTAGCACCAGAAATGACGAGGCCATAGGAAATACCAATTTGGGGATATATGAACAGAGGACAAATGACTTGGTGAGTTTATATCAGTGACCTTGAGGAATTATCTGAGACTCTTTGGTGGATTATAAGGCTTTCATGTTGATAGATGAACTTGGTGGGCTCATGATTATAGAGTAGCATAGCTTTCATTACCCCTGAGTAAATTGGATTTATAGGACAATTATAATCAAAAGCTGAAACTCCTGGAAGTGCAAGGATTTGACTTGATCAGATGATATTGATAGGAGATAGTTGATGTTACGTAAATAACTTGAGGGAAACATGTAGGATTCCTCGTTGGACAAGAGGTTTGGATTTAAATAGGTGATCCTAGTTGAGTATAGATGCTGAGTAAGCCTGCAGGATTCAGAGTAAATTGGATTTAGACTGATGATCTTGATCTTGATACCATGTTTCTCGATGGACAATAAACTAGGAGACTGGAATTAATTGAAGGACCTATATAAGCTAGAGGTTGGATGTTACTTGACCCCGATAATGGGAATTGGTGGACTAACTATAGTAAAGATAACCCTTTTCAAGTATTTGACGATTATAGGAAATTAGAAGATCATGTGGAACACCATATTCATTGGATTTGTAGAATTAAATGGATTATGTAGTGATTTATGGAAGTTAATGGGCTCTTGGAGTTTGTCGGATTTCGGGTTCCGGCAGACCCTTGAGGTTCGAACACTGGGGTGCGCATGGAGATTTCGCCTCCTACCTACCTGCACCCCTCCGCCAAGTTGGGATCAAAGCTATGAAAAGAACAACACAAGGGACACAGGGTTTATACTGGTTCGGGCCACCGTTGTGGTGTAATACCCTACTCCAGTGTGTGGTGTGTGGATTGCCTCTTGGGCTGATGATGATGAACAATACAAGGGAGAACAGCCTCGTGAGGGTCTATTCTTGGCTGGGGTGATGAACTGCTAGGAGGAGTTCAGCCACCTTTCTCTATCTCTCTCTCTCTGCTTAGTTCCTCTCTACTTGTCGAGCCCTTGGAGGAGACTGAGCCGAACCCTTTGCTACGTGGGTGGCCAGTCCTATTTATAGAGGCCCTGGTCCTCTTCCCAAATATTGAGCGGGAAGGGAGCCAACAATGGCGGGCTAATTTGAAAGGGGACAGCAAGTATCAGCTATCCTGACAAAAGTAGTCTTCGCCTGCGCAAAGCTCTGGTGATGACACCGTCTTGGGCCCCATGGTGACCTCTGTCTCATAGTCCTCCTGGTCTTGCACCGAAATGGCAACCTTTTCCTGATGCCTCGGTACTCCGCGGCTGTGCTTGCCCCCTTTGCACCAAAGAGGAAAGGAGGACGCTGCGCGGGCTGGCACCCGCCTGGCGCCCTGAGTCGTCATGGCTTGCATCATGGGCACCTCGCGAGGTACCCCGCCTTGATCTCTCCGCCTCCTCATGAGCCAGCCTGACGAGGCCGTGCCTGAGGAAGCTCCGCGTCATCCGCCCCGCGAGGCTTGGCCCCTCGCGAGGGTCTTGAGTTTGTGTTGGTGAAGATGGGCCGTGCTGGGCCCCCCTTTGAGCCACGCCGCAGGCCGCAGGCAGGCAAGTCTGGGGACCCCCGTTCCCAGAACGCCGACACATGGTAACTACAGTAAATATGTAGCACATGGTTATTCTGGCCTAGTTTAAAAAAATAGGTTACTGCGGCCACTGGCAAACCGCGGAAAAAGAACTATACTAACTACAAGCAAACAAATAAACAGGACAACAAGGAAATAAATAAGCAAGCAACTTATGCTAGAATATCACGGCTATTACACATATTACATCCACAGGGCATCAAAGTTCGCTACCAGTGCAAATATAGGGAACAAAGCAGCATATCATATACACTGGTTGTCAAAGTTGGCGACTAGTGCAAATAAACGCCGCAACAAAACAAGTCCAGAACTGAAACCACTTCAGAAGAGCTCAAGAAACAATATCCTGGGTACCCATAATGCTGGCAAGATGCTTAGAAAGCTTATTAACTTTCTCTTGTTTGGCGCTTAAATCCTCCAGCACTAGTTGTTGCTCCAGAAAGTATGCATCTGAATTCTGCATGGACTTCCTCAGTCCTTCGGCTTCATGTCGCATAACATCTGATCAATGTATTTCAACTTGAAGTTGAGACTCAAGAAGCTGAACTGATTCATGCAGCGAGTTCGAAGAGCTACTGCCAGCAGTAGTAGCTAGTAACTCGAACACTACATCAAGACAGGACTTTGGGGTTGCCTTAGTGTCTTCAGTATAGTTTTTATCAGCTTTCTTGGAGACCAACAGGGATGTCTCACTATCTTGAACCTTATCTGCATTACTTCCTTTACCATTGCATAAGGGGGTCCTCTTCTCCAATATGTTATCCGTGTTCTAAAAGAGAAACAAACAAACACATCACAGGTTTACAATGTAGCATATGAAACTCATTTTGGTAAACCAGTTCATTAGTAAGGTGGACAGGATAACAACAAGAAACAAACATATATCTATGTAGTATGGTCACTGTATGGTCTATATCATTCTAGTTTATGTTGCCAAATCAAGATAGATATAGTTTGAATCATATCTATTTAAGACAAAGCAGCATAGACAGAATATAAGTGTGGGAAACTACACAGCAATAACAACACTTGTAATGTGCATGGCATGAGAACATAACTGTTTATTCAATTGAAACTGAAATCAACATAGAGCAAGTTACAATAGCAAACACGTTAAAAGAAACAGGTTTAAAACATACCTGTTGCGCCATTGGAGTTTCAATTGCATCCTTCAATTTGAAATTAGTTGGTATGAGTAAATACGGTGATGCAAGAACAAAGTAGTATGAATCATAGCTACGAAACCTGACCTGAGAACAATTCTTCTTCTGCTTTAAGCGTTGACTTGGGGTTCTAAGTGGTGGTCCTCGTGCTTTGGGCACTGCAGTTGCCTTACTAACTGCTTGTGTTTGGCTGCTCTATGGTGGAGACGGTGATGTGTCAACTGGAACTGGTTTACTATCTACTGGGGTTGGGTTTAGAAGGGTGTAGCTGGTTCTCTGCCCAACTAGGTAGGGGTACAATCTGCGTGAGTCTTTGTTATGTGTGGTGGGTCTGGTTCTTGGGCAAGTACAACCATGGCTCTATATGCATCGACAGGTAGCACAATCTTTTCTGAAAACCATGTTTTTACTCCCACAGATACTGCCATCACCCCTCCAATTGAAATGGCTCATAAACAAGAAAAGTAATTGAATGTACAGACATTGTAAGATAGACGGGCGCAATGGATAGTAGGGAAGAAAATAGGGCATGAAATAATTCACATTTATGTTGTCTAACCAAACAGAATAGAAGGACATAATTTCAAATATATGATGGCTAATGAAATAGGATAGCATGACACAATTTTAATTGTATGATGGCTAACTAAATAGGATAGAATGACATAATTCAAAATATGATGACTATGTAAACGGGAAAATGGGTTTAGATGATATAACTATATTATGTCTTTAGAAAATGGGTTGGCATGCCATAATTCACATACATGGTGTCTATGTAAACATCTTGGCATGATATAATTCAAATATATGATTTATATACTAAGCAAGTGAGCAGAGGGAAATCACATATATGATGTGTCAACTAAGGAGATTGCATTCAATATTGTGCATATGATGTAAAAACTAAGCATTGCAATACAACATATGCATGATATGAGTAATATAACCCTGCCAAGTTTGAGCTTACACCTCAGGGGGATAATACGATTGGTCATCTACCTCTGAATCCTCCTCTGAAGAGCTATCCGTAACCAACAAGATATCTGCTTCAGAAGGTAGCATTGTCTGCTCTAAAGACCTTGTTTTCAATCCAGATTTCTCCATCACCAATTCAAATGGTTGATGCATAGGAAGAACAGTTGAATATACAAACATCATTGACAAATGCAATGAGAAATACAAAAAAAGGACGACATGATATAATTCACATATATGACGCTTGGCTAAACAGCATGGCATTGCATAATTCACATATATCATGCCTTGCAACAAGATATCATTGCATAATTCACATATATAATGTCTTGCAACCAGATGGCATCGCATAATTCACATATCTGGTAATTAGACACTAAACAGGTGGCATTCACATAAAGCATGTCTAAACTAAACAAATGACATAGCAATGCAAGAAACCATACGCACAATATGAGCAACATAACCCTGCCAAGTTAGAGGATGCATCTCGGGGGGGGGGGGAATAGGACTGGTCATCTGTCTCTGAATCCTCCTATGGGGAGCTATCCGTAACCAGAAAGACATGCGCTTCGTCATATAGCATTGTCTGCTCTAAAGACCTTGTTTCCACTTCAGATTTTTCCATGACCGTGTTGAATGGCTGATGCACAGGAAGAGTAATTGAATGTACTAAAATTGTTGACAAATTTAACATGTAATAAAAAATGATGGCATGATATAATTCACATATAAGATGACTGGCTAACCAGGGTGACATTGCAAAATTCACATATATGATGGCTGGCTAAACCAGATGGCATAGCATGATTCACATATACGATAAAGAAACTAAACAGATGACATTGACACAAAGCATGTCTAAACTAAGCAGATGACATATTTGATGTATCCAGTAAGCAATACAAGGCACCGTATGCATGATATTACCAACATCAGCATGCCAAGTTAGACCGAAGACCTCAGGGGGTAACTAGGATTGGTCTTCTCCTTCTAAATCCCCCTCAGAACAATTATCTTCCTCTTGATTACAATCCTAAATGGGTGGAGGGGGGCTGCCTTACGCCCACCACGGAGCGATGTCTGCATGAAATTTTATTGCCACACAAGGCTCGGTTCTTTTGCTCTACATGTTTACTTCCATTGTGTACAATAACTGACATGCATAGGAATAAAACATAGTGAGATTATGTAAGGAGTGCCTGCACAAATCCATAGTGATGGTAGCAAACTGTGGATAGACCCAAAACCAATGATAGCAGGCAGATAATAGCTTTAGTTAATAGATACAGATAATGGCTCCTTTAATGTTTGTTTGCACCCAACATGAAAATCATAGTAGACACCCGAGATTAACCAGATAGTAGACATATAGTACTGATTGTTGCCCCAGTATGTACCCCACAACCATTTAAAAACTCAAGTTTCAACATTAGTTTGGACCTAACTTGGAGTCTAATAGGTGAACACGACGATAAAGTAGCATGTCATCATATTAAGCGATGCATAACGTAAGCAGACCCGAAAGAGTGCAACCTCTCTTGCGGACCCATGTAGTCCTCAAGGTCATCTTCTCAGTTGATGATGGTAATGAAGTTGTCGTGGTTGCCGGCTACGGGGAAGAAGATCTAAGGCGGCGAAAGATAGTCTAGAGAGCAGATCCTTGCTATGGTGAACCCTTCCGTCGTTGGAGCAGCTGAGCTGGGGTGGAACACAGCACAGCAGGAGCAGGACAAACCACACAAGGTTTTCTTTGATACATATCTGTAACAGAAGTAATTGTGTAAGGGCTTGTTTGAATTTGAGGATTTTACAATGTAGGGATAGGAAATAGACAGGAATAGGACAGGAATGCACGTGCAAAACAGAGAATTTAAATACACAGGATTTATGCCAATCTGGGTGTTTGATTCACAAGAATTGGAAGATCACATGATGCAAAGAAGCAAGGTGAGATTAAGTCAAACCACAAGAAAATGTAAGGTTATACTGCTATTATGCTACTATCTCTTAGTCTTGTGCTTCATGAATAGGAATTTGATGAGGAGGACAAGTGGAAATTAAAATTCCTACGGTCTTTCTTTTAAGGAGACACTAAAGGAACAAATCCTACAGTTTTCCTTTGCTCCATTCCTTTGAACCAAATTCATGAATAGTAGTACCATAGGAAACTTTCCAATTCCTATGTTTTTCCTTCACATTTCCTTTCAAGCACTGGAGATTCTAGTATGAAGGCTTGAGCAAGGAAAAGCCCACACTCAAAAAATGTTTTTGTGCTACTTCTATTACTTTGGACCCAGGCCACTGCCCTACTAGCTCAACTCCCAGGCCCAATGACAAATGCACAGCTCAAACGCGCAGAGATTAATAATGATGGTGTTCAAGAGAGTCCATCATGGATAGCTAAGTTGCCTGGTACCTCAGTGCATTTCATATAGTAGGAGAAACTAATCGTACTTCACGTTACTGCATGTGCTCAGTGGACCTATATATAACATGTAGAGTAAAAAAGAGATGCAACAAGTGTACAACCTCTTTGGTGAAGCCATGTCGATCTCAGCGTGATTGGGTTGGTCGGTGAGGATGATCCGGCTGACTTGGCTATCGGAGGAGGGGAAGAAGATCTTAGGCATCTGGAGATGGAGCCCGGGTACTGCTCTGCTGTGATGGAGGGTCTAGTCATTGGAGCAGCTCTGGTGAGTTGTACGACGCCGAGGCTGAAGCAGGACAAGAGAGACAACGTTAACCTGAGTGGAATTCTAATAGCATCTCCAATGGATGACGTAAAATACACAACCACAAAGTGCTAGATGTAAAATAAATCAGCCACTCATCTCTAAACTTAACAGTCGAAACTGAATTTAACCGTCGAAACTGAACTTACCTGTCGAAACTGAATTTTTCTAACGAAACTGAACGCACTAGTAGAAGAAAAGCAGTAGCAGCAGCAGCAGTAGCGCGTGCAAGAGCTGGGGCAACTGGTCATGTAGCAACATCAGGTGAGGCTACCCTGAGCCGCCAGCCACCACCGGCCAAACAGCCGCCCTGCGCTGCTACCTCTTGAGCATGTGTTGGTTTTCCCTTGAACAGGAAAGGGTGATGCAGCAAAGTAGCATAAGTATTTCCCTCAGTTTTTAGAACCAAGGTATCAATCCACTAGGAGGTAGCACGCAAGTCGCCTAGTACCTGCACAAACAAACAAGAACCTCGCAACCAACGCGATAAAGGGGTTATCAATCCCTTCACGGTCACTTACGAAGCTGACATCTGATAGAGATAATAAGATAAATATTTTTGGTATTTTTGTTGTATAGATTGGAAAATAAAGATTGCAAAATAAACTACGATAGAAATAGCAAGTTGATATGAAAATAATAGGGACATTTACATATATGCCCCTATTTTGCGCCCACTCTCAGATTTACCCCTAATTTCAAAGCCTGCTCAAATTTGCCCCTCCGCCATTAGGTGCACTTACATAAATGCCCTTCTATGTCATTACTGTCTGGTCAAAGCAGGTCAAAGCCGGTCAAAGGGCATTGATCGTCCTCAAAAAAATAGCAAAAAAATCTAAAAAAAATTGAAAATTTGTGAGATCAAAGATACTGAGGTTCGCAAGGTGTGTGCAAATTTTCGTGCTGTTTGGGTATTCCAGGAGCTCGTGTCAAAGGACAAACAATAAATATGTAAGCCCGTGAACAGTAAATTCAAAAATATCAAGAAAATTCAAAAAAATATGAAATTTTTTGGCATCAAAGAGGCTATGGTCTACAAGCTGCGTGCAAAATTTTGTTGTGTTTGGACATTGGAGGGGCTTGTGGAGAAAAAACCAAAATTTGGCTCGGGAAAAAACTTAGGAAAAAATGACTATTTTGTTTTTTCTTGATAGAGTTCCTCGCATGTCATTCGATCACAAAAACTTGCAAGCACATTGTGCACCCAAGCCTCTTTGATGCCAAAAAATTTCATCTTTTTTTGAATTTTCTTGCTATTTCATTTCAAATTTACTGTTCACAAGCATGCATATTAACTGTTTTTCCTCGCCACGAGCTCCTGGAATGTCCAAATAGCACGAAAATTTGCACGCACCTTGCGCAGATGAGTATCTTCGATCTCACAAAATTTTATATATTTTTTAATTTTTTTGCTATTTTTTCAAGATGGTCAAAGTTGTTTGACCGGACGGTAACGGCGCAGAATGGCTTTTCTGTAAGGGCACCTAACGGCGGAGGGGCAAATTTGAGCAGGCTTTCGAATTCGGGGTATATCTGATTAGGTGATTCGAGTTAGGGACAGAAATGCAAATGGCCCAAAATAATATGATGGAAGATAGACCCGGGGGCCATAGGTTTCACTAGTGGCTTCTCTCAAGATAACAAATTCTACGGTGGGTGAACAAATTACTGTCGAGCAATTGATAGAAAAGCGCATAGTTATGAGAATATCTAGGCATGATCATGTATATAGGCATCACGTCCGCGACAAGTAGACCAAAAAGATTCTACATCTACTACTATTACTCCACACATCGACCGCTATCTAGCATGCATCTAGAGTATTAAGTTCATAAGAACAGAGTAACGCATTAGGCAAGATGACATGATGTAGAGGGATAAACTCAAGCAATATGATATAAAACCCATATTTTTATCCTCGATGGCAACAATACAATACGTGCCTTGCTGCCCCTGCTGTCACTGGGAAAGGACACCCCAAGATTGAACCCAAAGGTAAGCACTGCTCCCATTGCAAGAAATATCAATCTAGTAGGCCAAACCAAACTGATAATTCGAAGAGACTTGCAAAGATATTAAATCATGCATAAAAGAATTCACAGAAGAATCAAATATTGTTCATAGATAATCTCGATCATAAACCCACGATTCATTGAATATTGACAAACACACCGGAAAAAGAATTACATCGAATAGACCTCGAAGAGAATCAAGGAGAACTTTGTATTGAGATCCAAAGAGAGAGAAGAAGCCATCTAGCTAATAACTATGGACCCGAAGGTCTGTGGTAAACAACTCACACATAATTGGGGAGGCTATGGTGTTGATGTAGAATCCCTCTGTGATCCATTCCCCCTCCAACGGAGCGCCGGAAAAGGCCCCAAGATGGGATCTCATGGGTACAGAAGGTTGCGAAGGTGGAAATAGGGTTTCGTGGTGCTCCTGGATGTTTTCAGGGTATATGGGTATATATAGGAGGAAGAAGTAGGTCGGTGGAGCTGCGAGGGGCCCACGAGGGTGGGGGGCGCGCCCTCCTGCCTCGTGGCCTCCTCGCTTCTTTCTTGACGTCCACTCCAAGTCTCCTAGATCATGTTTGTTCCAAAAATAAGTCTCCCGAAGGTTTCATTCCGTTTGATATTCCTCTTCTACGAAACACTGAAATAGGCGAAAAAACAACAATTTGCACTCGGCCTTTTTTTAGTAGGTTAGTCCCAAAAATAATATAAAAAGGTATATTAAAGCCCATTAAACATCCAAAACAGATAATATAATAGATGGAACAATCAAAAATTATAGATACCGTCGGTACGCCGCCGTCCCGGCCATACCTCTAGGCCCCCCTGTGTCGAGCTTTTTCTCTGGCGATCCCCATGCTACCGCCCCAGCACTGCCGGCGACCACTGCCCCCACCATGAACCCTAAGATAGATACTAGGGTACCTATCCGGCGAGCCCCCCTCCCCCTAAAAATCGACTGACCCGAAAGTCAATTTTGTCGAATGAAGTGTAGCTAAATTGGAGCAGCTTCACAAGCAAGAGCAAGAGCGAGAGCAGCAGCGCGAGCAAGAGCAGACCAAGCAGGGGACCGAGAGCAAGAGCAGAGCAGCAGAGCGAGCGAGAGCCAAAGCAGTAGCAGCTCCTACTGAAGTGGATGTCGCTGCCGAGGGAGAGACTCCACCGAGGAAGTGGCCAGCATCGTCGACGTGGATGGAACCGAGCCATGTCGGCTCGGGACTGAGCGCCGGTACCACCGTGAGATTGAGTCAAGAAGCAAATGTGGCAATTAGTGTACAACCTCTTTGGTGGCGCCAATTAGGCCGGTAACATCCCAAAATTCTAAATTTTGGAATGTGATATTAAATTAATTATTATGATTGTTTATTTGATTGTTGTGTGATTGAATATGTGAAATTGAGTGGAAATTGAAACTTTTGAAAGTTGCATGAGAGGGGATAAAAGGACTTTCCCAAAACTTTTCATCTTGCATTTTGATCACCATGAATTCAAATTCATTTCATCACAAGACCCTAGAGTGAAGATAATATGACTTCTTCCATTTGAAGAAATAAAAAGGGGATTGAAAATGATTTGAATTCCATTTGAAATATTTCAAATTTAGAAACTTTAAGCAACTCAATGAGTTCACGAGGGAAGATAAAATGACTTCTTCAAATTCGAAGAAAGAGAGTTGGAAGTTTGAAAGGAATAATTGGAAGTCACTTTGAAGTTATTTCAAACTTTTTTCCATTCAAAGTTGTTTGAAATTCGAAATTCAAATCCAATTGGGAGTTATTTGGGTTTATATTCAAATTAGTTTTCACCTAAAAATAAATAAATGGAAATAAGGGTAAAATGATTCCCTTCAATAGAAAATTAGGAGAAAATAAATTTGAAATCATTTTGCTATTTTTAAAATGATTTTTATTGATTTTAAATGCAATAGTAGCACTGTTTGACTTTTATGAATTTTTATGGAATTTAGTTGAACTTGAAAAATAGTTCATCTTATTCGGGGTATTTTTTGAACATTTTGGTATATAATACACCTAGGTAATTTTTTTATTTTCTCTTGGTTGGAGTTTTCTTTCTGTAAAAAAATAGAGAAGCACCGCCTGGACCGAAACAGTGTTCGGCCCAAGGGCGAACCAGTCAGCCATACGGCCCAAGGCCCAACCCCACGCCCGCGAAGGCCACCGCTCACTCGCCCGCATGCCGCGCCCGCTGCCAGATGGGGCCTGCTCCCCAGGTCACCCAAACCTCCCGCTCCTCCCGCTGGATGAGCATGCACACGCTCACCGCCCACAACCACCGCACCTCGCCTTCAGGGATATGGCTTATCCCACAGCCCCGCACCTCCTAGCCGTGCCTATAAAGAGCCCTCGGCCCCCTGTCTCCATTGTGCCCACTGTCTCCTCCCCTCGCCGCTCACAGTCGCCGCCTTCGTTGTTTGGATCTAACCGGCCGGAGCTACATCGCCACTTCGTTCTGCCATTCGTTAGGCTGCCTCGACCTCGTTCTTCTTCACCAAGACACTGACTGAGTCTGTGCGCATCCCGTTGACATCTTTTTTGCCCCTAGGGACAGCCGGAGACACCGCCCCGAAGACCTGCGTCCTCGCCGGAGCATGGAGCCGCCGTCTTCATGCAGCACAACACCGACCACCCCGATGCGGGCCGACACCACCACTGGACCGCCCACGTCGCGCTGGTACCGTTCGCCTTCTTCCCCGTAGTGGAGGAGCACCGCAGCTGCCACCCCGTCCACCGCCTAACGACAGCGCCACCGTCTCCTGTTCGTCATTGTCGTCACCGTAAGCGAGCCCCCTCCCCATTTTTTAGTTTTTTATTAGATTGGTTAACCGGGGTTTTCTTAAACCGCGGGTTTTATTAAAAACCAAACGGTTTTGTTTTAGTTAGCCGACGCCGTGAGTTTGCTTAGATAGTGACCATTCGCCTATAAGCTTCCACAGCGAACGCTGCTCAGCCAGCCACGAGCCGCCACGTGGCTAAGGGCCTGTTTGTGGTATATTTTAGTTTGTGTTTCACTTATTAGTCCCTAGGATTTGCAGATTGGTCCCTGAACTTTAGTTAGCCACAACTTTTTAACCGTAACTCCAAATTCGATAAAACTAGCGGCAAATTCTTCGTCACGATTAGATCTATCCATTAGCATAATATGTGTAAATTTTTCCAAATTCAAATTTGAACTTTATTCAGATTTGAATTTAAATTTCAAATGGCCATATCTCCTAAACCGTAGCTCTGATTGATGTGATTGTTTTTGCACTTTGTCATGGTAGCCAAACCCTATGACTTGAATAAATCTCATGGTATTTTCACGCAAGTAGGATATGTACATGATAGATTGACCACTATGCCTTGTATGCACCATAGTTCACGTCACATTTTTGAACCTCATGTCATATGTTATTTTGCACTTAGAATATTTTTGTGATAGTTAAGTGCGTTGTGTTTTCATTTGGATTTTCTGAGTCTTTTCATGTTGCATGTTATTTGGTTCTCCAAAATGATTGCTTATGTGAATGCAATGTTTGACTTTATAGATTTTCATCAAACAGTGACGAATAGTTCTATTGAGTAAAATTTCAAGAGCGATATAATCTTCATCAACTATTACCAGGCAAGTTCACATTTGACCATTCTTCCAATTACCTATGTTTTATATTATGCACTTAGTGCCTTTGTGGTAGGATTTATTGTTGCCAGATGGCTATGCCGTTACCTAGTAGTTCATTGAGGTAGGTCTGATCTATACATCCTTGCCACCATCATGTAAGTTTATTTTTGCCTCGGTAAATGTAGACGTGGTTTGGGAAGCGAACAAGGTGAGACATGAGTGACAAAGTAGTAATCAGAACCAAGACTTGTAAATGAACTACCTGGGCGGTATTTGGTTTGAATGCTGGCGAAGTACAGTGGGAGCATGCATGGTTAATCCACGGTGGTGCACCACTAGTGGTCGGCCGCCCAGGCTTAAAGAGATCAATCGTATTCTCATGTCTAGAAGCTTATGTGTGCAGCCACAAGCCAATATGGGCTCTGTCTTAGTTGAGTAGTTAGTGTGACCCCTTCCGGGATGGGCTAGCAGATGTAGAACGATGCAGGTATACCTGCCTATCCGTGGGTTAAGGGGGAACATTTTTGAAAGACTATGTCTCGGTCATCCTGTTCTTGAACGCCAGGCAGTGCGAGAACTTCAAGGGAGGTGATCGAGTCTTGTGGGGAAAAGTGCGCAAACCTCTGCAGAGTGTTAAAACCTAATCGATTAGCCGTGTCCCCGGTTATGGACAACTTGAGCATCTAGTAGTGGAAATTCTGGGAGATCTCATCACTCTGAATTAAAAAGTTGGGTTTTCAATAAAACTTTGGGAATGGATTGAGTTGGGTTTGCCAACTCATCCTATGCAAATGTGTAGTACTAGAATAACATCTTTGCTAATAGCGAAAAACTAGCTTTATGCAAAAAGTAAACCTAGAGCTTTCCACCAGCCAAATTGCATGTACAAATAGGTTCATTACTCTTATGATGTGACTTGCCAGTACATTCAATGTACTAACCTACAGGGCTGCAACGTCTTATGTTGCAGGAATTTTCTACGACGAGTAAGAGTTACGTTGTAGGGTTACGGTCTACACTCAACTTGTCATTGGCGTGGATGGGACTCCACACCCGTTCGATTGTTTCTGCTGAGATTTATGAGGTATATATCAGTTTTACGTTATTTATACATGTGATTGCACTTTGATATATACATTGATGTACTGTGTGTGCCAGCATACCGATCCAGGGATGGCACGGATACACAGAGGCTTGACCGTCTGAGGTCGGGTTGCTACAGAGATGGTATCAGAGCACAAGTTGATTGTAGGACGTGACCCTAGAAATTGGAAGGCCCTTAGGAAAGGATTTCTCTAAAACTTTATTTTCAAAAAGACCCTTTACCTCTCTTCTTTTCTGAGCTTTATCAAATCTTTTCTTTTACCTCAAATAGTTAGACAATACCCTTTTCCCTTTGACCACACGGAGGATCAACTAATGAGACCCCTCCGAGAAGGGCAAGATATCGGAATTCATCATACACTGGAAGAATTGAAGCTACCATAGTCGAAGACTCAAAGACTCGAAGAATTTGAAGACACGGAAGAATTCCAAGATTTATATGACCTTTAGAAGACCAAACCCCTATTATATACTTATGTTAGATGCGATGATTTTTGAGTTGTCATATTCTGTGTGTGTTTTCCGACTGCAGCAAATAAAACTTATTCTCAAAACTATATTGTTTGTATTGTGTGTATATCTCTCTATCCCTCTTATCTCATCCCAAAACCCTTGGACCCAATAGATGATGAATGAAGATGGACTTGTATTCTCTGGACCAATCACTCAGTTAGAGGCAGAGCTATGGATTCAAAACATGGAGAATTACTTCGAGAGCAATTTGGTTGCAAGGAAGTATGAGGTTCAATACGCTCTTCAGTACTTTACAAAAATTGCTGCAACCTGGTGGAAAATGCATCAGGGCATACAAGGATATAATGGAGCAAAATCTTGGGAGGAATTGAAGAAGACTCTGTTGGGATCCCGTCTTATCTGGAAGCATGGTGGTAACCAGTTGAAGAAACCTTGTGCCTGCAAGATATGTGGAGAAATAGGACATACCCATGAGGAACACAAGGATAGATGCCCTTATTGTGAAGGAAATCACCGAGCCGAAGAATGCCCAACTAGGCAGGTTACTTGTTTCTTGTGTGAAGGAACTACGCACTACCCTGCCTAGTGCCATATTTACCCCAAAGTACAAGAAATTACCAAGCAGCAGAAGGAAGCAATGAAAGAAGCCCTTAGGGAAGGTTTAAAAGAACATGTGATGAAGGAAGATGTTGACGACCCTAATGGAGAAAGCCTAAACAGATTTGACTCCAATGCTTGCTATTCATGTGGAGAAGGACATTTTTCACAGTATTGCATGAAGGAAAACCAAGAGTATCTGGGAGACTTCCCGATAGAAGAAGTGGAGTTTGATCCATAGGAGATAGAAGAATTGATCGGAACAAAGAAGTCGAGGAAGAGAAAGAGCATGTGTCCCCAGAACAACCCAATTTCTGCAGAAAAGGACCTAAGTCATATCACTTGTTACAGGTGCAAGGATTTAGGTCATTATGCTAGCAAATGCCAAGCAAGGAAGCCAAGGACCCAAGGAGCCAAGATAACCACCAGTAAGACCCTGGATTTGTCTGAAGTCATTGGTTTATGCTGCAAAGGAGTAGGACATTTTGCCAGAGAATGTTCAGACCTGAGGAAAGCTTGAGCAGAGTAGTTGAGATCTTAATATTGGAATAAAGCATGTAATAAATGTGGAACACACTTTTATTTTCATTGGGGATGTTGAGTTGAGTTATGAAATGGAAATTGTAATAGCTCGTGAAGTAATAAAAGTTGATATGCTTGGAATCTCATATGAGGTGTCATGAGTTATCGTTGAGAGCCTCTCTCGCTATCTCGCCTAGACTTAAACCTTGATCCCTTGAACAAGCTGACCCCAAACCTTTCCCGGGAGAAAACAACCACATTTCACCCAAGGGAATACATATAGTATACTGAGTACCCTTCTATCTTATACCTGCATATGACAACCCTTTATGAGTCTTTTCTGAAGGGCCCAGAAACGATCATGACCCTGACTAGTGATCAGGATTACCCAAAAATCCTGAAGGACATGATGAAGCATATTCATGTTGAAGGAGATGTTGTCTACAAGGGTTATCCTTTCATGGAGAAGGGAGTTGAACTTTGGTATGTGGAGGTACACCTCGACCGTGTGAAGAGAGTTTGCCCAAAGACTATGGGTCAATACTTTTTCATCTCTCAAGTACCACGAGCAACATTCTTCGACTCTGTTCATGAAGCTGCTTTGGAAGCCATACATCAGATTGGAGAAATACTTGAAGCAAGACTCCATCACACTCAGGAATACCTGAGAGAGGTCCATGCAGAGATGATGGAGATGAAGCTCATGGCCACCATGATGAAGCAAAAGGTCGATGATTTCAAGGATCACATCGCACAATTCCAGTGGGACTAAAACATCTTCAAGTAGGGAAAATGAATAAAGATGGAAGTAATGCTTGACCATACCAAACTATGTGGATGGAAGATTTTGTAATAGGGTACTTTTGAAATTTAGGTTTGAGTAGTGGTTAAGGATATAATAAAGGATTTGATATGAAGAGAATATGAATTATGGATGAACCAGTGCATTTCTAGCGATACGTGTCTGTGTGGACACTTAAACAATGGAAGAGAAAATGTTGTTCCATAGGGAGAGTTTTGACGAAATGAGTTGGAGTTTGGTTTTAGTTATGATGGTTACCCCAAGGGTATGCAGGAATGGAGTGCTATTGGATTTAAAGGAGATGTAATGTTGGAATACCAAACAATAGTAACTCCAAGGATAATTTAAAGATATACAAGTTTGAAGTGGGCCATAACCCACAGGACCCAGGATTTAGAAAGGAACAAGAACAACCTTTTTGCGGGAAGAATTATGAAAGAAGCTGTGATTTCATCAGCAGACGTTCCATAGGAAGTTGTGTAAACCAGAGAGTTGTGAAGAAACGATAGAGGTTATGTTTGGCTTGCGGAACCAATGGATTTATTCGGACCCAGTTCATGGAGAAGAGAAGTTCTGCAATGCTTGTGAGGATGCCCAAGTGCTAGAATGTGTTATTCACTATCTACGTATGTGGTAATGATTCAAGTATGGGATGGATTGGCCCCCATACTGGAGACTTCTATCATGAACTATCATATGTTGATGGAAAATCAGAGAGCCTTAAAACCCTAGAAGAGTGTCGACACGACAAGCCAAAAGCCTTAGAATGGCAGGACGATGGAAACCCTGTACAGGCACCTATTGCCAATCATAGGTTATGCGGTGAGGTTCAACCCAGACCCATTTTCTCTAGGAGAACCAGTAATTGTCGACCATCATGAGATTTTCGTTAGTTGTTTAGCATTGGCGATAGCCTGACAGCTAAGAAGACCGAGACTCAGAAGGATCTTATTCGATGCAAGGACTCCAGATTTTGAGGAAATGGTCATGCCCTTACCTGAAGACCCTTAAAGAAAGAGTTACTGCGGGGAGTATGAGTGGACCGACACCATCAACCCAAAGGGAGGAGTACATGAGTTTTGTTGGAACCATAACCATGCTTCTAAGGGTGGTAGCACCCCATACCATATGTTGATTAATGGATTTTCAAGAAGACCCCCCCAAACCTAACCTTCTTTCTAGCCTCTCCGAATCTCGAGGACGAGATTCATTTTAAGGGTGGTAGTTTGTAACATCCTAAAATTCTAAATTTTGGAATGTTAGATTAAATAAATTATTATGATTGTTTGTTTGATTGTTGTGTGATTGATTGTGTGAAATTGAGTGGAAATTGAAACTTTTGAAAGTTGCATGAGAGGGAATAAAAGGACTTTCCCAAAACTTTTCATCTTGCATTTTGATCACCATGAATTCAAATTCATTTCATCAGAGGACCCTAGAGTGAAGATAATATGACTTCTTCCATTTGAAGAAATAAAAAGGGGTTTGAAAATGATTTGAGTTCCATTTGAAATATTTCAAATTTAGAAACTTTAAGCAACTCAATGACTTCACGAGGGAAGATAAAATGACTTCTTCAAATTCGAAGAAAGAGAGTTGGAAGTTTCAAAGGAATAACTGGAAGTCACTTTGAAGTTATTTGAAACTTTTTCCATTCAAAGTTGTTTGAAATTCCAAATTCGAATCCAATTGGGAGTTATTTGGGTTTATATTGAAATTATTTTTATCCTAAAAATAAATAAAAGGAAATAAGGGTAAAATGAGTCCCTTCAATAGAAAATTGGGAGAAAATAAATTTGAAATCATTTCGCTATTTTAAAATGATTTTTATTGATTTTAAATGCAACAGTAGCACTGTTTGACTTTTATGAATTTTTATGGAATTTAGTTGAACTTGAAAAATAGTTCATCTTATTCGGGGTATTTTTCTTAACATTTCAGTATATAATATGCCTACGTAATTTTTTATATTTATTTTCTCTTGGTTGGAGTTTTCTTTCTGTAAAAAAATAGAGAAGCGCCGCCTGAATCGAAACAATGTTCGGCCCAGGGACGAACCAGTCGGCCATACGACCCAAGGCCCAACCCCGCGCGTGCGAAGGCCACCGCTCGCTTACCCGCTCCTCGGCCGAATGCCGCGCCCGCTCCCCAGGTCACCCCCAACCTCCCGCTGGATGAGCACGCACACGCTCACCGCCCGCAACCACCGCACCTCGCCTTCGGGGATAAGGCTTATCCCGCAGCCCCGCATCTCCTAGCCGCGCCTATAAAGAGCCCTCGACCCCCTCATTCCATTCTGCCCACTGTCTCGTCCCCTCGCCGCTCATAGTCGCCGCCTTCGTCATTCGGATCTAACCGGCCGGACCTACATTGCCGCTCCGTTCTGCCATCCACGAGGCTGCCGCGACCCCGTTCTTCATCACCAAGACACTGGCCGAGTCCGTGCGCATCCCTTTGACATCTTTTTTGCCCCTAGGGATAGCCGGAGACGCCGCCCCGAAGACCTGCGTCCTTGCCAGAGCACGGAGCCGCTGTCTCCGCGCAGCACAACCCCAACCACCCCGACGCGCGTCGACACCACCACCGGACCGCCCACGTCACGCCGGTACCGTTCGCCTTCTTCCCCGTCATCGAGGAGCACCGCAGCTGCCGCCCCGTCCACCGCCTAACACCAGCGTCGCTGTCTCCTGTTCATCATCGTCGTCACCGTAAGCGAGCCCCCTCCCCGTTTGTCTAGTTTTTTCATTAGATCGGTTAACCGGGGTTTTATTAAAAACTGAACGGTTTTGTTTTAGTTAGCCGACGCCGCCATTTTGTTTAGATAGCGACCATTCACCGTATAAGCTTCCACAGCGAACGCTGCTCAGCCAGCCACGAGCCGCCACATGGCCAAGCACCTGTTTGCAGTATATTTTAGTTTTTGTTTCACTGATTAGTCCCTAGTATTTGCAGATTGGTCCCTGAACTTTAGTTAGCCACAACTTTTTAACCGACACTCGAAATTTGATGAAACCAGCGGCAAATTCTTCGTCATGATTAGATCTATCCAGTAGCGACATGTTTGTAAACTTTTCCAAATTCAAATTCAAACTTTAATCGGATTTTAATTTGAGCTTCAAATGGCCATATCTCCTAAACCGTAGCTCCGACTGATGTGATTCTTTTTGCACTCTGTCATGGTACCAAACCCTATGACTTGGGATCAATCTCATGGTATTTTCACACAAGTAGGATATGTCCATGATAAATTGACCACTATGCCTTGTATGCACCATAGTTCACGTCACATTTTTGAACCTCATGTCATATGTTGTTTTGCACTTAGAATATTTTTGTGATAGTTAAGTGCGTTGTGTTTTCATTTGAATTTTCTGAGTCTTTTCATGTTGCATGTTGTTTGGTTCTCCAAAATGATTGCTTATGTGAATGCAATGTTTGACTTTATAGATTTTCATCGTAGAGTGACGAATAGTTCTATTAAGTAAAATTCTGAGAGCGATATAATCTTCATCAAGTATTACCAGGCAAGTTCACATTTGACCATTCTTCCAATTACCTATGTTTTATATTATGCACTTAGTGCCTTTGTCGTAGGAATGCATGGTAGGATTTATTGTTGCCAGATGGCTATGCCGTTACCTAGTAGTTCATTGAGGTAGGTCTGACCTATACATCCTTGTCACCATTGTGTAAGTTTATTTTGGCCTCAATAAATGTAGACATGGTTTGGGAAGCGGACATGGTGAGACATGAGTGACAAAGTAGTAATCAGGACCAAGACTTGTAAATGATCTACCTGGGCGGTATTTGGTTTGAATGGTGGAGAAGTACAGTGGGAGCATGCATGGTTAATCCATGGTGGTGCACAACTAGTGGTCGGCTGCCCAGGCTCAAAGAGATCAATCATATTCTCATGTCTGTGGATGCTGGGGTGCCCAGCCCCCTACTGTCGGAGCCAACTTTGCCTGCTGTCCCCAATTCGGGCTGGGGCCCGGAGACGCTTGAGAGCCCCCGGCTCGTCTTCGTCTGGCACCGCTTCGCGTTCTTGAGGTTGCTTGGCGTGACAGCGCTCAAGGTGGTGAAGGAGTTCCCGCTACGCCGCGTTGCTCCTCTCCAACGCCACTCCCGCCGGATGTGGGCCTTCAGTGGGCGCGATGATCGTATGAGGCTCCAGGAAGAGGACCTGACGCCTGAAGTGCTGAGGACGGCGCTCTTGACCCTGACGGGGGACCCCAACCCTGGCAGCATCCAGCAGGGTGGGGCCGTGCTGTACCTTTGCCAGAGCAGGGGCGATTTTGTGAGGCAGATGCCTATCTTTGATGAGTGGGGGCCACGCCCCGCCGGCCTCTAGGGGCCTCACGAGAACCCAGTGGTGGTGACTGCCCTTCCAGTCGGCCAAGGCGACTCTTCCTCAAGTGGCAGAGCAGGGAGGCATGAGGCGCCAGAGGCCGAGGGGGCTCCCGGCGGGGTGACAGCGCCGGGCGATGCTCATGAGGAAGCAGTTATTGGGGCCCATGTCGCTGAGGCTGAGGGTGACAAGCAGCTGCCCTCTGCCCCTACGGCCGAGGTCCCTGAGGCTCCAGCGGCTTCTCTTGGCGAGGCGATTGGTAGCGCACATCAGGCAGGCGCCCCTGACACAGATCGCCTTGACGCTCCATCTTCGTCGCAGGTTGATCCCTGCGCCCAAATCTTAGGCCGCTACCGCATGGACTTTGAGGCCCTCCGGAAGAGAAGGGAGGCCCTGGGCGACGATTACCCTTGTCGCCTGCTGAAGCGTAGGAAGTACTTCGCCACGGATGAGTAAGCCTTCTCCTTTCCAAGCTCCCGATCCTTCTGTTGCTCTTACTGACCCTTGCTCCGCAGGCCCCTTCCAGCCGAGCTTGCGGAGACGGCTGAGGTGCCGTCCCCCTTGGCTTCGCCCCCTCCA
>NW_024118945.1:0-8063 GCF_003073215.2 Triticum urartu
AGGAGCCGGGCAAACCCAACATTTGACCAAAGACATGATTCGGAGCTGATGCATATAAGGCCAAACTCGCGACGCCGAACACTCCCTAAGGTATTCGGTCTTTATGGTATGAACCGGGCCTAATCAGTGCCCTTTGTAAGAAACCCCTAGTGTTCAGGTACGTGCATTATTCTGACGTGGGCACATGCCAAGACGCCAGCATCCTTCTCAATTGTACTGAGAATCCGAGGGATGTGTATCAACAAGAGACAGTAAAAAAGGTTGACGCATGGTCTTAATCTAAAAAGAATCCTTGGAACGGGTCCCTGTTGCACGTCTGCGCCTGTGTCTCCGTTGTGCCATATCCTGGACGGGTGTAGCACGGTGGTCATCTGTAAAAGAGAGGAACTTAGGTGAAAAGTTGTCATGCAAAAAGGTAGGTTTTTGAAAAAAACCATGTATAATTCAAGATGAGTGAAAATTGCCACTTGTCTGCGCGTTGAGCCCCTTGTATTTGTGATAGGGGTGTGGCCATCAAACCTGTACGAATTACATACAGCTGCGCCGGACTCGTCTAACTGTGTCCATGGTCTTGACGACCTATCGAATACTTTAGTTGGTGAGGCCGTTTTAGTGTGCGGCTGCCCAGGCCGCTGCATTCTCTTCGGCGCGCAGGGATCACTCCATATTTCCATTTAATGTAATGATGCCACATGGACCAGGCATCTTAAGCGTGAGGGATGCATAGTGCGGTATTGCGTTAAAGCGAGCGAAAGCTTCGCGTCCAAGTAGTGCCTGATAGCCACTTTGGAACGAAGCAATGTGGAAGGTTAAATTTTCGCTACGGAAGTTATCGGGGAAGCCGAATATAACTTCTAGTAGCAGGGAGCCCGTGCAGTGAGCCCCTAGGCCCGGCGTTACTCCTTTAAAGGTAGTATTGTTTTGGAAAATTTTCGTTGGGTCTATCCCCATTTTGCGGATTGTGTCCTGATATATCAGGTTTAGACTGCTGCCACCGTCCATCAGGACTTGTGTGAAATGGTATCCGTCAATTATTGGGTCTAATACCAAGGAAGCCCATCCTGCATGCCGGATATTTGCTGAGTAATCCCGATGGTCAAAGGTGATCGGTTGAGCCGACCAGTGGCAGGACTCCGCGGTGATAGGCCCTTGTGCATATTTCTCTGGGAGTGCCGCTTTATTTCTCCCCTTGATCACGTGTAACACGTTTACGGTTTTGACTTCTGGTGGAAATTTCTTTTGTTCCCCAGTGTCTTGCTTGAGAGGCTCATCCTCGTCTTCGCTTGGTGTATCCTCCCCCTTGTGTACGGCGTTCATCTTGCCGGACTGCTTGAATACCCAACATTCTTTGTGGGTATGATTAGTGGGTTTACCAGGGGTGCTATGGATCTGACATATTTGGTCCAGAATTTTGTTTAGGCTGGACAGTTCATCTCTGGCGCCTTTAGGGGGTGGCTTTTGCTGACCTGGCCGAGAGCTTTTGAATTCGACGTTTACTGCCGTGCTCTTCGGGCTGTCTTCTTTATTCCGGCGCTTATTATTTTTGCTGCGTCGTGATTTCCCGTTTTCATCTCTAACTTCAGATGTACTAGGGTCGCTGGTGCTGCACCTGGCTAGCCAGCTGTCCTCACCCGCACAAAAGCGGGTCATGAGGCTTGTTAATGCTGCCATTGTTCTCGGCTTTTCTTGGCCGAGGTGTTTGGCAAGCCATTCGTCGCGGACGCTATGCTTAAAAGCTGCCAAGGCTACGGCGTCCGGACAATCGACTATTTGGTTCTTTTTAGTAAGAAACATGTTCCAAAGCTTTCGGGATGACTCTCCGGTCTATTGAGTTATATGACTCAAATCATCCGCATCCGGAGGTCGGACATAAGTCCCTTGAAAATTTTCCCAAAAAACATCTTCGAGCTCTTCCCAGCTTCCAATGGAGTTTTTGGGGAGGCTTTTAAGCCAGTGCCGAGCTGGCCCTTTGAGCTTGAGTGGTAAGTACTTGATGGCATGGAGATCATCTCCTCGAGCCATATGGATATGGAGGATATAGTCCTCAATCCAGACCCCAGGGTTTGTTGTTCTGTCGTATGCCTCTATGTTTACGAGTTTGAATCCTTCTTGAAATTCATGGTCCAGCACCTCATCGGTGAAACATAGGGGGTGTGCCGCACCCCTGTATCTGGGTTTACCGTGTTGTTCAGATGTTTGTTGTGTTGCATCGTATGCTGGAGCGTGCTTGCGTGGTCCATAGATGGATCTGGTTGCGCCGTCCTTTTGATGCGAGCCCTCGCGTGGATCGCATAGTGGCTTATGTGTGGCGTTGTTTGCCGCTCTATGTTGGCCGTGAGGTCGTCTATCCGGCCAGGTGGCCGTTTTAATTTTTGGTTGCGGGGGATCTAAGGCCTCCTCGTCAAATTCAGGTAGCAACTTTCGCTTCGCGTAGCTCTTGGTGGGGCAATTACCGTCGTACTTCGCTGCTGTATTGAGTACTTTACTCCATCTGATTTTAAGTGTGCCTTGCGCAGCCTTGAGCCTTTGCTTCTGCTTTTTTAGACTCCTCGCGGTGGCAACGAGCCTTTGACGGGCATTCTGTTGCTCCAGGTGTCTGTCTGGTGTGATGTCATCCGGACTGTTATCTTTGACAGAATCGGGTTGTTCGGTTTGATTCTCCGGGTTGCCATGGTCCGGCGATGGTTCACCCTACTCTAACGCTGGGTCTGTATGATCGTTGTTTCTGCCGATGCGGGATTTGTAGCGGTGCTTACGCCGCCGCTTTGACTGCTACTCGAGGGGACAACCCTTCATTGCGTCCTTCTGTTCCTCGTGGTCGTTTTCTTTTGGTGTGTCCACCATGTATACGTCATGTGATGAAGTGGGCGTCCAGTGCCCTATGGGCAATGGTTCCTGTTCGTCTCCTGCATCGTCGTCCATACCGTCGATGTCTTCAGAGTCGAAGTCGAGCATGTCGGTTAGGTCATCGACATTGGCTACTAAGTGGGTGGTGGGTAGGCGGTGAATTTTGACGCCATCCGCATCCCAATCCGGCCGGACATAGTTCGGCCAGGATTCTCCTAACAAGGAGAGACCTTAATGAGTTCAGTATGTCGCCAAGGGCCGAGTGCTGAAAAATATCCGCGGAGGTAAACTCCATGATCGGCGCCCAATTGGATTCGCTAGGAACGGACGCTGGCGGTTCGGAGTCCGTGGCCGGGGGGAGATTCGGTAGTTTGTCAACACGGCTCTCGTGCAGAGTAAGGTCGATGTTCGGCTCGGTCGCCGATGGGGGTAAGGCCTCCGTGGCGGGGTCCATCCACCCGTCCATGGACGGTGCAACTGGCTCCGAATTGAGGGTCGGAGCGGCTGCCGGTGCGATCTCCTGAACACTGTCAAATGGTAGAGCTAAATCATACTCATCATGACCGCGTGACGCACAAGGCAGAGGCTTGAATCCGTCGAAGATCAAGTCTCCGCGAATATCGGCCGTGTAGCTTAAGCTTCCAAACCTGACGTGGTGGCCAGGGGCGTAGCTTTCAATCTACTCCAGATGGCCAAGTGAATTGGCCCGTAGTGCAAAGCCGCCGAATACAAAAATATGTCCGGGGAAAAAAGTCTCACCCTGGACTGCATCGCTAACGATGATAGGAGTCATCAAGCCTAACGGCGACGACACAGAGGAACTCTCAATGAAAGCACCAATGTCGGTGTCAAAACCGGCGGATCTCGGGTAGGGGATCCCGAACTGTGCGTCTAGGCGGATGGTAACACGAGGCAGGGGACACGAAGTTTTACCCAGGTTCGGGCCCTCTTGATGGAGGCAAAACCCTACGCCCTGCTTGATTAATATTGATGATATGGGTAGTACAAGAGTAGATCTACCACGAGATCAGAGAGGCTAAACCCTAGAAGCTAGCCTATGGTATGATTGTATGTTGTCCTACGGACTAAAACCCTCCGGTTTATATAGACACCGGAGAGGGCTAGGGTTACACAAGGTCGGTTACAAAGGAGGAGATATGCATATTCGTATTGCCTAGCTGGATTATGGTATTCGTTACACAAGGTGGGTAGTACAAGTAGAGTCCCATCCGGACACGAGACGAAGTCTTCAATCTTGTATCTTCATAGTCCAATAGTCCGGCCAAAGGATATAGTCCGGCTGTCTGGAGACCCCCTAATCCAGGACTCCCTCAGCCACCTACAAAGATGGTGATGAAGTGAACGAAGCGCTGTTTGGCGAGACCGAGGACGAGGCAGAGGACAATGTCGGCTTCGATGAGTCCCCGCTCCGCTGGCGTCGATGAGGCCCTTCTCCGCCGAGGCCCCGCGGCGCCAACAACGAGGAAGAGGACACCACCGGCTCCGCTGAGGCCCCACCCTACTGGCAACGAGGGGGAGGATTTCCCCCGCTCCGTGAGGCACTGCCCGCCGGCAAAGAGACAGAGGATATCGCCGGCTCCGCCGAGGCCCCGCCCCACTACCGACGAGGCCGCGCCACACAGAAAACGAGGAAGAGTAGAACACGGTAGGTCGCCGCCGCTCGGGTCCAAGTAAGGCCACCATTGCTACCCTCCAGTTGCTGGCACTGAGCTGTACATCATCGAGCAATTCTATGATTACAGTATGATTAAAGAGCGCTCCATGGTTGAGCAAGCTCATGATATACAATCATTTGCTAGAGAACTTGAGCCCAAATGTAGGTGGGTAGCTTCGGTTAATTAGTTATACCTCCATCGCACCCCTTTTTAGTTGAAGAATGTAGGAAATGTAATGAAATGTAATGAAATCCGGCATGTTTATATGAAATCCGACCGTGTATGAATGAATTTGTTTTGATTAGTTTGAATTCTTGTATCACTGGCATGGGATGAACATGCAAAACAATACGTACTAGCATCATTCCCAGGGTGATCACCTCGTTTGCGGCAGTTTCACATGTACTCCCTCCAGTCCTTTCTAGTCTGCATACAAGTTTTGTCTGCAGTCAAAGTATCTCTACTTTGACCAATCTTATAGAAAAAAGTATGCACTTTCACAATGTGCGAAGTAAAAAGGAACAGAAGGAGTACAAAGAGTTTGAGCAGCTTTTTAGCGTTCCTGTACATTGCAATCAAACACACAAGCCTGGCAATTTATAGAGAACATTCAAAACAATCGATGATTCTGCATCTCAGCGATTCACATGTCAGATCCAATATTTACTTCACAACTAAAGAATGAATAAAAAATGGATCGACGCTGCTGACAGCAAAGGGCGTCCCATTCGAAAATATCAAACGCATGTCTTCTTGCTAAAATCAATGAGCAAAATTTGACAAGGTTGTCCCATTCCAAAATATCAAATGCCTACGATTGTGGAATGGGCAGTGTTTGCCATTAGTTCGGACATTGACATGGCACCTCGTGCAAAATAAACTAGCTGTTCTTCTTGTGCAGTTCCACCAAAATCAACCAAATTCGCTCGACACCTGCTTTCTTGTGGTGGAAATGAATGATTTGATGTATTCATGAACATTTTGTGCAGTTCCCATTGAAATCAAGCTGAGCACCCCTCTTTGCACAAATACAAAAAAAGGTATTAGTATAAAGCAAATTGTACTATGAATTGACATTTTAAACAGGCACCTACATGGTCCATGTAGAGCACACTTTTATAAAAATGGAAGTCACCGAAAGAATCCTAGAACAACATTGTACTCGCGCATCATAGCAAGAAAATGGAGATTTCTCAGTCCTTCTGAGCTGAAGTTAGTTTGGTCTTGTGGGGGGTAATGTAACCATCCTTCAACTGCTCCTTCTGATGAGAAGATAGACAGGGCTTCTTCATCCTGGCATAATCAGAACTTGTCACTTCACGTACTCCATATTTTTCTTCGAAGGAGGATGATCCTGTTGTGCAAAGACAAGAAGACAACTAAATGCTAGCATCCCTGTTTGCTCGAAAAAAGGAAAGGAAATATTTAAAACAGCACAGATGAAGCACTTCTCAAGGACAATACCACCTTTTGATGACAGTATCTAAATAGTAGCACAACACCAATAGAGATGACAAAGCTCAAGCATATGGATGAAATCAGTGGGCGAGTACCAACCTTTGTGAGGAGGCTTATTGTGTAGAGCATACAGATGAAGCACTTCTCCGGAACCATCTGTTGCTATCTACTGTGGTGGCCATGCTTACTATATACTCCTCGATTAGTTTAATGTTTCCAACATCTTCTTGTGCAGTTCCACTAAAATATATGGTATCTTCAAAGAAGATCCCTGTTTGCACAAGTAGAGATAATTACGTATTGCATTAAGAGTGGTATCAAATCAGTGGCAAAACAATTGCTCTTTCCAGCCATAGCAATAAATTAAGATGCAAAACTATATCATTACTTGTGTCATCACAGTTCCAGTGCTTCATTACAGCACCGAGAGTTGATTTTTGTTTTTCTTCCACTTCTTCTTCCCCTTCATCACTTGGTTCAATAACAGACAAGCTTCTCCTTTAATGTAAGATTTGGCATGTCAATTAGGTTGCACAAGTATAGCACTAAACAAAGACATTAATTTTCTGATGAAAGTGAAAAAATACAGGCCAACAGTTGTGAAATATCCTCTTCTTACCTCAATGGGATATTACGGTGCACATACAGATTGGAAGTCTTGTCTCCATTTGTGCAGTTCACTAAAATCAAGCAACATTACCGTACAAGTAGCACAACATATGAAAGCACACTACAGAATCATGTGAAAGAAGGCTAGTACTGATCTCTCATGACGCGGAATTCAAACAACTCACAATAAGAAGATCTGAACCAAATTTGCCAACACGGATAGGAAGCAAGATCTCCTCTTGTGCAGTTCCACTAAGATCAAGCAATCAAGCAATGTTGTCGGTGTGACATGTTGGTTGAACTGCACAAAACACTCGTAAAACAAAAGTGTTTTGTGCAGTGCAACAAAAGGTCACAATGGCAACGAGGTGAAGTAGATAACCCTGTTTACACAAAGGTCAAAGGAAACAACTAGTGGTCAATAACTGTGGATGACACAAAAGCCAACAAAAAGAAGCATCTACCTTATATAAACAGGAAAGAAAGCAAGACAGTAGCATTTCTCAAACGGTGGCATTGATTAATATTAACAGAGAGATTATATTAACAATAAAATTCGTTAAACATGTAATTTGCTTTTAACTGTGGCATTGCATCAATTTTCCAGCGGCATTATTAGAGGGTGTTTTTTTATAGGGACATTTTGGTGGAGGAACTAAAAAAACTCCGTGCCAGTCCCATCTAAACCAAACAGGAGGGACTTTTAGGGACTAAAAGTGGGCATTTGGGACTAAAGAAAGAAGACCCCAAGGGAGAGTCTTTTTGGGACTTTTTCCAACAGTTGCCCCTACCATGCATCGCACCTTGTCTCTACTAGTTCATTACTAGGGGTAACATGGTCTTTTAGCATGTCATTTAATAACTTCTAGTCCATGTTTAGTCCCTGGAACCAAGCAGGTAGGGACTAGGGAGTTTTTAACCAAACAGGGCCTTAGATTAACAACAGCTAAAGAGTTGCACGGGACAGTGGACGCACCAGCACCATGTGCATCTACCAATGTATTGGGGTGATGCACAGTATGCTGCAACAAAGAACAAACAACCAAGGAGCATATTTGTGTTGGTCCCAGTTTTGTTATCTTTAGACACCTTTCCCTATGTGAGCACAGCAAATCTAGTCCTGCTCAAACTCTACAGCCTTGTCCCCAAAAACAAAAGATCAGTTCATTACAGATGTTGCGTACTGCGTTTGTCATTATTTTCCCTTTTCGACCAACGTAGGTGCTGGATAGCCAGTCTGTACTAGTACTTTCCCCCTTCCTTTCCTCTTTGAGCCACGTCCTAGATTTATGCTATATAACTTTCCCCACTACTTTCCCCCATTCCTTTCCTCTTTGAACCACATCTTAGATTCATGTGATACAACTTTCCCCACTACTTTCCCCCTTCCTTTCGTTTTTGAACCACGTCCTAGATTCATGCTATACAACTTTTCCCACTACTTTCCCCCATTCCTTTCCTCTTTGAACCACA
>NW_024118946.1:0-10125 GCF_003073215.2 Triticum urartu
TGGGAGATTGGACGAAGGGGAGGGCAGAACGTAGTTTTTTGGCAGGAAAATAACCTTACTCTTTTGTTAAGTAGTAGAGATAATGAAACACATGTGCAAATGTGCTTTCTTGTAACTTAGTAGAAATTGAAGCGAGCCTAGCAAATGAAACACAAAAGAACATCTTAAAGTAATAAACATATATGAGGCATATATCCTCAATGTAATCACAAACAACATCAGTTCAGATTCATGCTCGTTCTTGAATATTGACTTCTTTACATTGGATCTTTGATGTATTGCATATAGAACAATATTCCTGAAAATTGGGTGTCATGTATGAGAAGATATACATATCAGCCAACTAACCCAAATGACCGACTGATAGGAAGAAGAGTCCGTTTTTGTCACTTCAAAATAAATTAAGAACTTTTTTTTCAAAACATAAAATCAAGAACTATCATGTAACTTGGGATTGAAGCATATCATTATCAACATCAAAGCAAGTGCCACAAACATGTAATAATGAAAAGGGAAAAAAGATCTCACCCATCCATAAGAAACTAATTGTAGAACTCATTTGTTCTGCCTCACAGACCTAAATACCTGCTTAGGAAATTAACCAACATGGAGCATGGTTAGAAGGATGAAGAATACATAATTTTTATCTAACATGTTCACAGTAACAATAATTAATCAATGGAATGAAGAATGGTAGATAGAGGGGGTAAGAAAAAACTAAGGCATGCAAGTGATCTTGAAAAGGTAGTCCTTGTTCATCTCGGCCTTCCTAAACACATGGCGAGGATGATGAACACGCCGGACCCCTCCAGCGTTGCCCCCAAGTTGGTCGTCACCTATGAATCCCTTCCGCTACAGTATAATTTTGAGATTACTGCACATTTACATGATAAGATTGACCATGGTTGCATTTCAGGGCATGAATAGACTGCACAGGGAAATTGATGTGGGTGACACAGGATGTGGATAGCAGTAGAGGAAAGGTAGTGAGGACGGTGATCGTCGGGACGACTCTGTGGTGTCCCGACGAGACGAGCCGCATGGTGGCAGCCTAGGGAGGCTAGGAGCTCCACACCCTCCTCGATGTCGTTGGCGAAGTAGTCGAGGCACAGTGTCGAATCGCTGGATCATCCATGTAGGTGGCTCACTAGTGTGGCATGATACGTCTCCAACGTATCTATAATTTGTGATTGTTCCATGCTATTATATTATCTGTTTTGGATGTTTTATATGCATTAATATGCTATTTTATATTATTTTTGGGACTAACTTATTAACCTAGAGCTTAGTACCAGTTTCTGTTTTTTCCTTGTTTTAGAGCTTCGCAGAAAAGGAATACCAAACGGTTCCAAACGGAATAAAACCTTCACGATGATTTTTCTTGGACTAGAAGACACCCCGGAGACTTGAAGATCAAGTCAGAAGAGCCACAAGGTGGCGACAAGGGGGGAGGGCGCACCCCTGCCTTGTGGGCCCCTCGCGACTCCCCTGACCTAATTCTCCCTCCTATATATTCACATATATTCTCAAACCACCAGAGCATCCACGAAAACACATTTCCAATGCCGCAACCTTCTATTCCCATGAGATCCCATCTTGGGGCCTTGTCTGGTATCCTGCCGGAGGGGGATTCGATCATAGAGGGCATCTACATCAACTCTATTGCCTTTCCGATGAAGCGTGAGTAGTTTACGTCTGACCTACGGGTCCACAGCTAGTAGCTAGATGGCTTGTTCTCTCTCTTTGATTCTCAATACCATGTTCTCCCCGATGTTCTTGGAGATCTATCCGATGTAATCTTCTTTTGCAGTTTGTTTGTCGAGATCCGATGAATTGTGGATTTATGATCAGATTATCTATGAATATTGTTTGAATATTCTCTGAATTATTTTATCCATGATTTCATATCTTTGTAATTCTCTTGGAACTATCGGTTTAGTTTGACCAACTAGATTGGTTTTTCTTGCAATGGGAGAAGTGTTTAGCTTTGGTTTCAATCTTGCGGTGTCCTCTCCTAGTGACAGTAGGGGTAGCGAGGCACGTATTGTATTGTTGCCATCGAGGATAAAAAGATGGGGTTTACATCATATTGCTTGAGTTTATTCCTCTACATCATGTCATCTTACTTAAAGTGTTACTCTGTTCTTCATGAATTTAATACTCTAGATGCAGGCAGGAGTCAGTCGATGTGTGGAGTAATAGTAGTAGATGCAGGAACGAGTCGGTCTACTTGACACGGACGCGATACCTATATTTCAGAATCATTGCCTTGGATATCGTCATAACTTTGCGCTTTTCTATCAATTGCTCGAGAGTAATTTGTTCACCCACCGTATTATTTGCCTTCAAGAGAGAAGCCTCTGGTGAAACCTATGGCCCCGGGGTCTATTTTCCATCATACTTGTTTCCGATCTTCTATTTTCCATCATACTAGTTTCCGATATTATATTTTCCATCATGTAAGTTTCCGATCTACTATTTTGCAATCTTTTACTTTCCGATCTATAAACCAAAAAAACCCAAAAATATTTACTTTATCTTTTGTTTAGTTTTATCTATCTCTACCAGATCTCACTTTTGCAAGTGACCGTGAAGGGATTGACAACCCCTTTATCGTGTTGGGTGCAAGTGTTGTCGCCGTTCTGGGACCGGGGTGCTCACACTTGCCTGCCTGTGGCCCATGGCGTGGCTCCATCAGAGGCCCTGTATGGCCCAGTTTGGCAGCAACAACACAAGACCTTCACGAGGAGCCGAGCCTCGCGAGGCGGACGACACCAAGACCTCCCTGGGGGCGGCCTCTCTAGGCTGGCTCGTGAGGAGCGGAGATATCAAGGTAAGGTGCACCTCGCGAGGTTCACATGATGTGAGCCATGACAACCAAGGCCAGGCGGGCGCCAGCGGGCGCAGCATGCCAGTTTCCCCTTTGGTGCTAAGTGGGCAAGCGCAGGCACGGAGACCCGAGGAATCAAGCAAAGGTTTCCATATTGGTGCAACAAGACCAAGACCGCCAGGAGGACGGAGGTCATCGCGGAGCCCATGGCAGCGTCACCACCAGAGCCTTTTGTAGGCGAAGACTACTTTTGTCAGGATAACTTGTACTAGTTGTATCCCTTCGAATTTTGTCGTTGTGGGATCCCTTCCCGCCTAACATTTGGGAAGAGGACCGATGCCACTATAAATAGGACTTAGCCACCACCATAGCGGGGCATCTCGGATGGGATCCATTCCACCCTGACCAGCTCACCAGCTCATCAAGCTCAAGAACACCTCACCTCCTGAGGCTATTCATCCACTGTACTAGCTCATCCTCAGCCCCTCGAGGCAATCCACCACAAAGCTGGAGTAGGGTATTACACCGCAAGGTGGCCCAAACCAGGATAAATCAATGTGTCTCTCGTTCTTTGGGTTCGTCAAGTCAAGTTGTGGAGTCGTTAGGCGGCAGGTCAGGGAGTAGGAGTTCTTCGCACGCACCCCAGTGTTCGAACCTCTCAAGGGTCTGCAGAGCCCTGAATACGACATTTGGCGCGCCAGGTAGGGGTGTGTCAAAGCCTCTCTTCGGTTGATCAACTCGCCGTCGCTCCATCATCTCCAAGGAAGATGCTCGCCAAGCCCGTGCTAAGCGTTAAGCCGCTCTCGCCGCGCGCGTCGCCCAGACGGCCCCCGTCGGCGGGCCTCCCCATCGTTCTCCACCACCAGCCACCAACGTCGTCACCGGCCCGGCGGGGAACGAGCAATAAGCTTCATCGCAGCATCCCTCCGTGCGGTGGGACGGACGCACCGCCACCCCGCCGCTCACTCTAGTCGGCTCGTCGTCCCACGCTCGTTGCGGGCCCACGGACGTGCAGGCTGCGCTGCTCATGGCGCGTGAGCTCATACGCTACCACCCCGTCGACGACCTCTATGAAGATTGGCTGGACTGCGTCGCCGAGCTAGTCAGCGTAGCTGGGGGATCGCCTGCACCGTCCCTCTCGCTGCCTCGTCCGCCGCCTGCTGCGGGCGACGTAGCCTATGGAGCACATCCGCCATCTCCTCGTCAAGACGTTGCCCTCGGCCCAAGACGCGTGCCCCTCGGTGCGATCCACTGCGCCAGGCGCCCGGGCATGAGGAAGAAAGCTGTCGTGAAGTCCAATGGCCGCAAGAAGGTGCTCCAGCGCTCCCTCCACCGCCACGTCAAGACCGCGCACCACCTGCAGCGGTGGTGCACGAGCACCAAGAACAGGTTCCACCCCCATGACGGGCTCCGGTGACCACAGCAGGCTGCTGCACCTTCACCCCCGAGCTATGCAGCGTTGTCTGGCCAGGCAAGTTCAAGCCTGAGTTGCCTCCACACTATGACGGCACCCTCGACCCTACGGAGTTCCTGGAGCTCTACAAGATGAGCATCGAGGCGGCCAACAGCGACGAGAAGATCATGGCAAACTAGTTCCCCATGGCCCTCAAGGATGGCATGCGCTCGTGGCTCCTAAATCTGCCCGCGGGATCGATCTCCTCCTGGGGTGAGATGCGCGAGCGTTTCGTCGCCAACTTCTAGGGCACTCGCTGCCGTGAAAGTGCAACTATCCCTAGGTGGTTTTGGTAATTCCTAACAACATATAGCTCATTAAGCTAATGCTATTTCAAGATTAATATCTCAGGAAAGCTCAATGATTGGCATGGCATGGATGAGAAAAGTGGACCCCTCAAAATGCTAAGGACAAAGGATTGGCTCAAGCTCAAAGCTCAAGACTCTACATTTTTATATTTTAGTGATCCAAGATCACATTGAGTCTATAGGAAAAGCCAATACTATCAAGGAGGGATGAGGTGTTTCTTAATAAGGTTCTTGCTCAAAATGCTTAGTGATATGCTCCAAAACCCTCAACTACTTTCTCACATCCACATATGACCTAAACCAAAAGTCAAACTCGGCCCCACCGATTCTTTCTATCCGGCGCCACCGAGTTTCAAATGTCATAGCCACTACCACAAACCCTAGGCAAATCGGTCTCACCGATAGGGATCTCGGTCTCATCGAGATGGGGTTGTAATCTATCTGTTTCCCTTCGTAACATTTCAGTATCATCGAGATGAGCGATCGGTCCCACCGAGATTGCAATGTAAACTCTCTATTTTCCCTTCGTAACGTTTCGGTCTCACCGAAATGAGCGATCGGTCCCATCGAGTTTACCTGACCAACTCTCTGGTTAGCTTATTACCAAAATCGGTCCCACCGAGTTTGTGTAATCGGTCTCACCGAGATTACGTTATGCCCTAACCCTAATCATATCGGTCATACCGAGTTGCATGTCGGTCCCAAAGAAAACCCTAACGATCACTAGCTTTGCTGAATCGGTCCGACCGAGTTTAATCATTCGGTCCCACCGAGTTTGGAAAGTTATGTGTAACGGTTAGATTTTGTGTGGAGGCTATATATACCCCTCCACCTCCTCTTCATTCATGGAGAGAACCATTAGAATAAACCTACACTTCCAACCTATATTTTCTGAGAGAGAACCACCTACACTTGTGTTGAGACCAAGATATTCCATTCCTACCATATGAATCTTGATCTCTAGCCTTCCCCAAGTTGCTTTCCACTCAAATCTTCTTTCCACAAAATCCAAATCCTATGAGAGAGAGTTGAGTGTTGGGGAGACTATCACTTGAAGCACAAGAGCAAGGAGTTCATCATCAACACACCATTTGTTACTTCTTGGAGAGTGGTGTCTCCTAGATTGGCTAGGTGTTACTTGGGAGCCTCCGACAAGATTGTGGAGTTGAACCAAGGAGTTTGTAAGGGCAAGGAGATCGCCTACTTCGTGAAGATCTACCGCTAGTGAGGCAAGTCCTTTGTGGGCGATGGCCATGGTGGGATAGACAAGGTTGCTTCTTCGTAGACCCTTCGTGGGTGGTTGCTTCTTCGTGGACCCTTCGTGGGTGGAGCCCTTCGTGGACTCGCGCAACCATTACCCTTCGTGGGTGGAGCCCTCCGTGGACTCACGCAACCGTTACCCTTCGTGGGTTGAAGTCTCCATCAACGTGGATGTAGGATAGCACCACCTATTCGAACCACGGGAAAAACATCCGTGTCTCCAATTGCGTTCGAATTCTCCAAACCCTTCCCTTTACATTCTTGCAAGTTGCATGCTTTACTTTCCGCTGCCAATATACTCTTTGCATGCTTGCTTGAATTGTGTCATGATTGCTTGACTTGTCCTACAATAGCTAAAATCTGCCAAGAACTAAAATTGGGAAAAGGTTAAGTTTTTATTTGGTCAAGTAGTCTAATCACCCCCCCTCTAGACATACTTTCGATCCTACAGCAGCCCGAGGGGCACCCCCAACAAGGTAAACTAAAGATGCAAAAAAGGATATGCGTCGTAGGGACATGCCCATGCGACATGCGGATGTTGCAGCCCGAGGGGCACCCCCAACTGAATAAATTGGAAAATGTCACCTGGTGCCGTTGCTGGAGGGGTATTGAAGTAGCTGGAGATCTGCCCTGAAGAGGTTTCTCCTCACGAGCCGCCTTGGCCTTCAACCTCGGGAGGCTTTGGAGGCTCGGGAGGTTCACGAAGAACTGTCGCTGCCTCCGCCAGGACCGTGTGGTACCTGGCCTCCTGAGCGGCCACGATGCTTCGCAGGCGATGCTAGAAGGCGGCAGCCATGTTCGGCAAGCCAAAGGGCATGCGAACATAGCTATGAGGTGGGCCCTCACACCGACCAGCATGCGAAGGACAGAAGCATTGTTGAGCTGCGGCTCTATTAAGCTCGATGTTGATGCAGACGCGCAGCTCGTTGTCCTCGCCAGGACAAGGAGCCGCGGGTTGTAGGCGATGGTCGCCACGCATGACTCTCGCCTCTTGAAGCTCCTCGGCGGTCTTGGTGATGAACTCCTGAGCGCCTGGCACCTTGTGCCTAGCGCCCTCGCGGGGGAAGAGTGCGGTGAAGCATTCCTCCACGAGGTACCCGAGCGCCTCCCTCGTGACATTGGCTAGGTCAGAAACCCTCTAGAAGAGAGCCCTCGAGCCCAGCCTGAGGAGGGCGCCGGGCGAGCCTTCCTATGCGAGAGAGGGAGGCGCCCCATCCGTGGGCGCTAGTCCTGAGGTGGTGCCGCTAGAGACACCGCTTTCCTGAGGCCCTTGGTGGAGTAGTAGCTTCTTCTTCTTGGGGACTACCTCAGGAGGGTAGGTGGTGCCTTCGTTGTCTGGGTCTTCAACCGCCGCAGCCTGGTAGGCGCGCTCAAGGGAGCACATCGCGTCCTTCTCCTCACAGGTGGACGTGATGACATCGTGGCTCCCTAGCATCTTGAGGACGTTGTAGCCGTGGTGGGTCACTGCCATGAACGTGGCCAGGGCCGGATACCCAAGGATGGTGTTGTACGTGAGGCGGATGTGTGTGTCATCGAAGTCGATGAGCTCAGTGTGGTAGTTGTCATGCTGGCCAAAGGTGACAGGGAGGCGAATCTGCCCTATCGGGGTGGTGGACCCATCGGTCACTCCTGGGAAGGGCTTGGTGGGCTGCAGCTGGTCATACAACACTTGGAGGCGGTCGAATGTCTCGATGGAAAGAACATTGAGCCTTGCGCCACCATGGATGAGGGTCTTGGTGACAAGGACGTTGCTGATGATGGGCGAGCAGAGCATCGGGAGGGCGCCGGTGGTTGCCGCGCACTTGAGCTGGTCGGACGAGCTGAAGGTGATGGTGCACTTGGACCACTTGAGTGGGCGTGTGTCCTCGATCCTGGGGAGGGCCACATTCACCTCATGAGCGAACTGCTTGAAGATGCGATGGGAAGCTGGGCCCTGAGCGCCACCCAAGATGCAGGCGATGGCGCGAGGCTCCAGGAAGCCCCCAGCTCCCTCGTCTTGGTGGTGGTGGTCGTTCCTTCTTGGTGGTGGCGGCAGCGGACGGAGGCCGGCGTTGCCCTGAGGACGGACCTCACGAGGCTGGTCTCTCCAGGCTCCCTCGCGAGGCTAGCATGGCTAGCGATCCTCATGAGGCTGATCGCGCCACTCTTGGCGGGGGCCGCGTTCGTCCCAACGTCCTCCGCTTCTGCCTCCTCCAAGGCCATAGCCTCAGTCATTGTGCTCAGGGCGTCGACCGAGGCGCCTGTCGTGGATGGCCCTGAGCTCCTGGCAGTCGTTGGTGTTGTGTCTATGTACGTTGTCAAAGATGCAGAATGGACGGCTGCCCTTGGACGACTCTGGGTGGTCGCATCCGCGCTTCATCTCTGGTTCGGCCGTGAGCACAGCAGCCCACTTGCGCTTCACGTCCTTGACTTTGGCCTTCTGGGTCTGTAGCTGGGATCTCAAGGAGGCAGAGGTGCCCCTCCTTAGCTCTTGCGCACTTCGTAGCCATGTAGAACATCTCCAGAGGCGTGCATAGGTCCTCATGGATTAGCGAGCTCCTCCTTCATCTTGACATCGCGAACGGCACCGGAGAATGCCGAGATGTTGGCTTCATCAGAAACCTTGGGGATCTTGAGGCGAACAATGTTGAAGCGTTTGATGTACTTCTGCAGGGTCTCCCCAGGCTGCTGCTTGATGCGCCGAAGGTCACCCGCGGCAAGGCGGGCGGTCTGTAGGATCGAAATTATGTCTAGAGGGGGGGTGATTAGACTACTTGACCAAATAAAAATCTAGCCTTTTCCCAATTTTAGTTCTTGGCAGATTTTAGCAACTTTGGACAAGTCAAGCAATCTTAACACAATTCAAGCAAGCATGCAAAGAGCAAGAATGTAAAGGGAAGGATTTGGAGGATTCAAACGCAATTGGAGACACATATGTTTTGTCGTGGTTCCGATAGGTGGTGCTATCGTACATCCACGTTGATGGAGACTTCAACCCACGAAGGGTAACGGTTGCACGAGTCCATGGAGGGCTCCACCCACGAAGGGTCCACGAAGAAGCAACCTTGTCTATCCCACCATGGCCATCGCCCACGAAGGACTTGCCTCACTAGCGGTAGATCTTCACGAAGTAGGCGATCCCCTTGCCCTTACAAACTCCTTGGTTCAACTCCACAATCTTGTCGGAGGCTCCCAAGTGACACCTAGCCAATCTAGGAGACACCACTCTCCAAGAAGTAACAAATGGTGTGTTGATGATGAACTCCTTGCTCTTGTGCTTCAAATGATAGTCTCCCCAACACTCAACTCTCTCTCATAGGATATGGATTTGGTGGAAAAAAGATTTGAGTGGAAAGCAACTTGGGGAAGGCTAGAGATCAAGATTCATATGGTAGGAATGGAATATCTTGGTCTCAACACAAGTGTAGGTGGTTCTCTCTCAGAAAATATAGGTTGGAAGTGTAGGTTTATTCTAATGGTTCTCTCCATGAATGAAGAGGAGGTGGAGGGGTATATATAGCCTCCACACAAAATCTAACCGTTACACATAACTTTCCAAACTCGGTGGGACCGAATGATTAAACTCGGTCGGACCGATTCAGCAAAGCTAGTGATCGTTAGGGTTTTCTTTGGGACCGACATGCAACTCGGTATGACCGATATGATTAGGGTTAGGGCATAACGTAATCTCGGTGAGACCGATTACACAAACTCGGTGGGACCGATTTTGGTAATAAGCTAACCAGAGAGTTGGTCAGGTAAACTCGATGGGACCGATCGCTCATTTCGGTGAGACCGAAACGTTACGAAGGGAAAATAGAGAGTTTACATTGCAATCTCGGTGGGACCGATCGCTCATCTCGATGATACTGAAATGTTACGAAGGGAAACAGATAGATTACAACCCCATCTCGATGAGACCGAGATCCCTATCGGTGAGACCGATTTGCCTAGGGTTTGTGGTAGTGGCTATGACATTTGAAACTCGGTGGCGCCGGATAGAAAGAATCGGTGGGGCCGAGTTTGACTTTTGGTTTAGGTCATATGTGGATGTGAGAAAGTAGTTGAGGGTTTTGGAGCATATCACTAAGCATTTTGAGCAAGAACCTTATTAAGAAACACCTCATCCCTCCTTGATAGTATTGGCTTTTCCTATAGACTCAATGTGATCTTGGATCACTAAAATATAAAAATGTAGAGTCTTGAGCTTTGAGCTTGAGCCAATCCTTTGTCCTTAGCATTTTGAGGGGTCCACTTTTCTCATCCATGCCATGCCAATCATTGAGCTTTCCTGA
>NW_024118947.1:0-12594 GCF_003073215.2 Triticum urartu
ACTGGACTTCCTCCTTTTTCCTTGGCTCGAGTGGAGAAGCCTGCTCCTCTGAAGGTAGTTCCAGAAGAGAAGGCGCAGGTCAAGGAGCTGGTTGAACGGGTCGTCCAGCTTGTCCGCGATGGAGTGACCGGGATGGATCTGCTAGAGGTCTTTCTCGGTCGACGCATCCAACCTCTTTAGGCGCGTGATCATCTGATGTGAATGTACTCTGGGCTCGAGGATACCACTCGGATCCACCCGGAGGAGGTTAGCGAGGATATCTTGGAGAACTGGTTGAGGGGAATCACTGGCAACAAAGACAATCCTCGGGGATCCAGGAGGGTGATTCCATTTGACAACTCGCGCCAGCCGGAGTAGGTACATTTCTATTTTATCAAGTATCTTTCCGGTTCACCACGTGATGTCCTGTTTGTGGTCGACTGAATGTCTTTTGATTGTTATCCTTTCAGGCCCTCATTGAAATGTACTCGATGCCCAATGGAGTGCAGGACCCCAACGCTGAAGAAGAAGGGAGCGGGGGCGAGAGCGGCGAGGAGCATTCGGAAGCCGAGGAGGACGAGGAGAGCAATGAATCGACCGATGAGGAAGAAGTCGACTCGCCTCCTCGCAGGGAGAGGAGGTCCAAGCACACTCATGACCCGGCATGCGCTCCGGACTTGGTGGCTGCGCCGATCGGGAAATCCTCAAAGCGCCCCAGGACGTCTTCTTCGACGCCGACTGAGAAACCTCCGAAGCAATCCAAAGTCGCGTCGCTTCCAGTGCCGAAAGTGCTGAAAGCCATCTCTTCCAAACCGCCCAAAGCTTTGCCTCGGATCAAAGTGACCGTTCCTACTATCTCCGGGTAACCATCTGACTTGTCCTTTATGTGGATTCGATTAACTGGGTGTAACCGATTGAATGCGGCCTTTGCTGTGTTGCTACATAGGGGACCTCTTCATACCAGTTCCAGGACAAGGAAATGGAGGATGCGGTAACCTCTAACCCAGGTATGAACTCTTGCGATTTCGATTCTTGATCCTTTTAGGGTCGAGTGGTTCACTTGGAGTCGAATGTTCCGTCTTGTAGCTCCACCCAACATCATTGACCTTCCGGACAACGACGAAGATGTGGCTCTTAAGCCTAGGAAGAGCAAGAAGGTAACAGCTGGCAGGGTGGCTCCGCAAGAACCAACTGCAACGCCTCCCATCTGTCAAGCTGAAGATGCGGGTAGGGCCACTATGACGTTCGCTGCACCCTTGCCGAGTGGGCATCCCACGCGGTCGACCGCGCCTGTGGTTCCTTCAACTATGCAACTCCACACCACGGAGCCTCAAGCAGCCGCACCTGGGTCATCTGCACATTTTTTTCACCAGCTACCCCATCCCAGACAACCAGTTGGAAGCGGCTGCGGAAGCTATCCGACAGGCTGATATGATGATGGAGCGGGTGAAGATAGTGCACGAGAGCAGTCAGGCTGCCTACGATGCTAGTGCCGCCCTTCGGGCCAATGTCCAGGTGAGTAGACTTTCCGACTGTTTTTGTTCTCGAGAAATCTTCTTCTGCACCATCTCCTGTTGTTCACGTTGAATTAGAGCACCCACTGGGTGTTGCTGTCGTTTTTGGTAGTTTCGCTCTTCCACTCGGTCTGGTCGAGTGGGATCAGAACCGGTGGGGGCACGCCAAGTGCACCCACTGGGTGTAGTCCCCGAGACCGCGGTCGACTGCTGGCAGTCGAATGTGGTCTGAATTCTTTTTTCTTGACAGCGCAATTGTTCTTTCTCTCTCTTTTTTTAACTCCTTGCACTCGACTCCGGCGGGCCGGTCGAGTGGGTTCAGAACCGGTGGGGGCACGCCAAGTGCACCCACTGGGTGTAGTCCCCGAGACCGTGGTCGACTGCTGGCAGGCGACTGTGGGCTTAGTAGACTATGGTGGGCTGCGGGCAGTCGACCGTAGTCTTAGTATTTATGTCTTTGTCGTTTTTTGCTGTAAAATAACTTCCCTCCCTGATTGCAGAAATCTTGTGATCTTGGAGCTCGCTTTGCTGACTTGGAGAAACAGCAGATCCAGCTAAACTTAGACTTGGAATTGGCTCAGCAAAATCTGAAAAAAGCTCAAGACGAGGCCGCTGGTATGGAAGGTAACTGATTGCCGACTGAACTTCAATATATCTCTTTGATCTCTTTTTTGATTCGATTATTTCTTTTCCAGAGAAAATGAAGTTGGCTCTGGACAAGAAGGACTCGGACCTCGCCGCCGTGCAAAAAGCAGCCCAAGACAAGACTGTTCTCACAGACAAGAAGCTTGCTTCAGTCGGAATGCTTGAAGGAGAGGTGACTAGACTGACATCTTGTCTTAATGAAGCTAACCGCGAAGTGACCAGCCTGAAGAAGGATAAGGTCGTCCTGAACGAAAAGTTGGAGTCTGCGATCCGCAAGAGGAACGACACAGAAGCTTATTTGAGGACCCTCGCCAAGAAGCTTTATCTCGTGCTGGGAGGTATTTCTTTTAATCCGACTGTGATTCTTGCCATCGGATTTTGCTTGGTTGATTGAACTGACTTTTGGCCGCAGAACTCTATCAAGACTTTGACGAAGAAACTGGAAGGGTCGAGACGGGTCTAGACCCTATCGATTCCCCGGTCTATGATGAAACTGCGATGAACGTGCTCCGATTGGAGTCCCGTATCGCCAGTGCCACAAGCTACCTCACACGCCTGGAGGAGGTTGTCTCTCGAATCGACTCGACGCTTTGGCCGGGGGCGACGCTTCAGAATGATCTGGAATCTCTGATGACTCAATTGAACGAGATCCCTGACCGAGTGCAAGAATGGAAGAAATCCTCCGCCCAGTGTGGTGCTGATGTGGCGCTATCCCTGGTGTGATTCCATTGCAAGGAGGCTCGTGAAGACAAGCTGGCTGCGATCAAAGTCGCTAACACCAAAAAGCACGACTTCCAGTCCTTCATGGAGACTTTCATTGCTGCCGCCACTCGGATCGCTGATGGGATCGATCTGGACTCGTTCATGGAGCCTGCCAGCCCTCCTCCGGCCGAGTGAACAATCTTATGACACTTGGATATGCTTTAAATTTGCCTCGGAATGTCGAGTGGTTTCTGTAACCATTAAACTCCTTCGGGCTTGGTGCCCGAGTACCTTTCATTCGCTGCTTGGAACCTTTTAGTATTTATCTGAATTTGGTTTATCTCTGAATGTGCTTGTGTTTGCCTTCGGATGGACTTTGCTTGTTGCACCTCTTCGTCCTTGCGGATACGGATGGAGTGGATGTTGTATTTGTGCCGCAGCTCCGAAGGAGAAGGTGGCAGTCGACCTGCACCTTGTCGTCCTTGCGGATAATGATGGACGGACGTTGTATTTGTGTCGCAGCTCCGAAGGAGAAGGTCGCAGTCGACCTGCACCTTGTCGTCCTTGGGATAGGGATGGAGCGGACGTTGTATTTGTGCCGCAGCTTCGAAGCAGAAGGTTGTAGTCGACCTGCACCTCGTCGTCCTTGCAGATAGGGATGGAGCGGACGTTGTATTTGTGCCGCAGCTTCGAAGGAGAAGGTTGCAGTCGACCTGCACCTCGTCGTCCTTGCGGATAGGGATGGAGTGGACGTTGTATCTGTGCCGCAGCTCCGAAGGAGAAGGTTGCAGTCGACCTACACCACGTCGTCCTTGCGGATAGGAATGGGTCTTAAACTTAGGCGAGTACCGGACTGCAGCTAAGCCCCCGAGTGGGAGGATTGCTCTCCACTCAGTAGGATTTTTTCAAACTTAGGCGAGTGCTGGACTGCCGTTAAGCCTCTTAGTGAGAGAACTTAGGCGAGTGCTCGACTACAGCTAAGCCTCTGAGTGGGAGGATTGCTCTCCACTCGGTAGGATTTTTTTTTCAAACTTAGGCGAGTGCTGGACTACCGTTAAGCCTCTTAGTGAGAGAACTTAGGCGAGTGCTCGACTGCAGCTAAGCCTCCGAGTGGGAGGACTGCTCTCCACTCGGTAGGATTTTTTCAAACTTAGACGAGTGCTGGACTGCCGTTAAGCCTCTTAGTGAGAGCACTGAGGCGAGTGCTCGACTGCAGCTAAGCCTCCGAGTGGGAGGACTGCTCTCCACTCGGTAGGATTTTTTCAAACTTAGACGAGTGCTGGACTGCCGTTAAGCCTCTTAGTGAGAGCACTGAGGCGAGTGCTCGACTGCAGCTAAGCCTCCGAGTGGGAGGACTGCTCTCCACTCGGTAGGATTTTTTCAAACTTAGACGAGTGCTGGACTGCCGTTAAGCCTCTTAGTGAGAGCACTGAGGCGAGTGCTCGACTGCAGCTAAGCCTCCGAGTGGGAGGACTGCTCTCCACTCGGTAGGATTTTTTCAAACTTAGACGAGTGCTGGACTGCCGTTAAGCCTCTTAGTGAGAGCACTGAGGCGAGTGCTCGACTGCAGCTAAGCCTCCGAGTGGGAGGACTGCTCTCCACTCGGTAGGATTTTTTCAAACTTAGACGAGTGCTGGACTGCCGTTAAGCCTCTTAGTGAGAGCACTGAGGCGAGTGCTCGACTGCAGCTAAGCCTCCGAGTGGGAGGACTGCTCTCCACTCGGTAGGATTTTTTCAAACTTAGACGAGTGCTGGACTGCCGTTAAGCCTCTTAGTGAGAGCACTGAGGCGAGTGCTCGACTGCAGCTAAGCCTCCGAGTGGGAGGACTGCTCTCCACTCGGTAGGATTTTTTCAAACTTAGACGAGTGCTGGACTGCCGTTAAGCCTCTTAGTGAGAGCACTGAGGCGAGTGCTCGACTGCAGCTAAGCCTCCGAGTGGGAGGACTGCTCTCCACTCGGTAGGATTTTTTCAAACTTAGACGAGTGCTGGACTGCCGTTAAGCCTCTTAGTGAGAGCACTGAGGCGAGTGCTCGACTGCAGCTAAGCCTCCGAGTGGGAGGACTGCTCTCCACTCGGTAGGATTTTTTCAAACTTAGGCGAGTGCTGGACTGCCGTTAAGCCTCTTAGTGAGAGAACTTAGGCGAGTGCTCGACTGAAGCTAAGCCCCCGAGTGGAAGGACTGCTCTCCACTCGGTATGATTTTTTCAAACTTAGGTGAGTGTTGGACTGCCGTTAAGCCTCTTAGTGAGAGAACTTAGGCGAGTGCTCGACTGCGTCTAAGTTCCCGAGTGGGAGTACTGCTCTCCACTCGGTAGGATTTTTTTCAAACTTAGGCGAGTGCTGGACTGCCGTTAAGCCTCTTAGTGAGAGAACTTAGGCGAGTGCTCGAGTGCAGCTAAGCCCCCGAGTGGGAGGACTGCTCTCCACTCGGTAGGATTTTTTCAAACTTAGGCGAGTGCTGGACTGCCGTTAAGCCTCTTAGCGAGAGAACTTAGGCGAGTGCTCGACTGCAGCTAAGCCCCCGAGTGGGAGGATTGCTCTCCACTTGGTAGGATTTTTTCGAACTTAGGCGGAACGGATTCGCGACTAATCCCAACCACTGGGGGATTTCAGGAGTAAATAAGAACAACACAATCGAATGAGAGAACCGTAAGCTCTTGTCTTTGATAAACGAATTACAAAAGGTGTTGCTTATTACATTTTATTCAAACGAGTGTTTAAGTATAAAAGGGGCGGAGCAGCTCCGCGTTCCAAGCCCGTGGCTCATCTTTCTAATGCTCGATACTGTAAAGATGGTATGCTCCATTGTGGAGAACTTTGGTGAAGATGAAGGGGCCTTCCCAAGTTGGAGCGAGCTTGTGTGGTTTCTGCTGATCCACTCGAAGAACCAAGTCTCCTTCTTGAAAGGCCTGACCACTCACATTCCTGACGTGGAATCGACGCAAATCTTGCTGATAAATGGTCGAGCGGATCAAGGCCATCTCTCTTTCGTCCTCTAAGAGATCGACTGAATCCTGCCGGGCCTGCTCTGCTTCTGCTTCGGAGAAGAGTTCGACTCGGGGCGCGTTGTGGAGCAAGTCACTTAGCAGAACAACTTCGGCTCCATAGACTAAGAAGAAAGGAGTTCTTCCAGTCGACCAATTAGGAGTTGTTCTTAAACCCCACAGAACTGACGGAAGTCCATCAACCCAAGCACCTGCTACGTGTTTGAGATCACGCATCAGTCGGGGCTTCAATCCTTTGAGAATTAGGCCATTGGCTCTTTCTGCTTGTCCATTCGACTGCGGGTGAGCAACAGAAGCATAGTCAACTCGAGTGCCCTGAGAGGCACAGAAAATTCTGAACTCATCGGAATCTCAGTTCGATCCATTGTCTGTGATGATGCTGTGTGGGACTCCATATCTGAATTCAATTCTCTAATAAAACTGACAGCGGTGCTAGCATCAAGGTTCTTGATAGGTTTGGCTTCGATCCATTTGGTAAACTTGTCGACTGCAACGAGCACGTGAGTGAAGCCGCTTTTGCCGGTCCTCAGCGGTCCAACCATATCCAGTCCCCAAACAGCAAGGGGCCAAACGAGGGGAATGGTCTTCAGGGCTGACGCTGGCTTGTGAGACATATCGAAGTAAAATTGACAGCCTTCACATCTGTCGACTATATCTTTTGCAATCTCATTTGCTCGTGGCCAATAGAATCCAGCTCGGTATGCTTTAGCCACGATGGCCTAAGAGGACGCATGGTGGCCACAGGTCCCCGAGTGGATGTCATTGATGATCATTTGACCTTCTTCTGGTGTTATGCACTTCTGACCGACTCCAGTCACACTTTCTCTGAACAGCTGTCCTCTTATCAGAGTAAAAGCTGTAGATCGGCAGACGATCTGTCGAGCTTCTTCTTCATCCTCTGGGAGCTCTTTCCTGAGGATGTACGCAATGTAGGGCACCGTCCAATCGGGAGTAATGGCCAAAACCTCCATGATTCGGTCGACCACAGCTGGGACCTCGACTTCAGTCGGATCCGTGTCGCTCTTGGGTTGTGGGGGCTCTTAAGTGAAAGGGTCTTCCTGAACTGTCGGCGTGTGAATATGCTCCAAGAACACATTGCTGGGAATGGCTTATCTCTTGGAACCTATCTTTGCCAATTCATCGACTGCTTGATTTTTCAATCGGGGGATGTGGTGGAGTTCTAACCCCTCGAACTTCTTCTCAAGCTTTCTCACCGCGTTGCAGTAACCAGTCATGGCTGGGCTTCTGACGTCCCACTCCTTCATTACTTGATTAACTACAAAATCTGAGTCTCCATAAACCATGAGGCGACAGACGCTGAGTGAGATGGCCATGCGCAACCCATACAGGAGTGCTTCATATTCTGATTCATTGTTGGAGGAATCAAAGTGAATCTGGAGGACATATCTGAGCTCGTCTCCTCGGGGGGATACCAAAACTACTCCAGCACCAGAACCGTTCAACATCTTGGATCCGTCAAAGAACATGGTCCAGTGCTCAGAGTGAACGTGAGTCGGCAGTTGCTGTTCGATCCACTCGGCGAGGAAATCTGCTATTGCTTGGGACTTGATAGCTTTCTTTGCCTCAAACTTGATATCCAAGGGAAGGAGTTCAATCGCCCATTTTGCCACTCGACCAGTTGCATCCCTGTTGTGCAGAATCTGTGACAATGGAGCGTCGCTCACGACTATAACAGAGTGATCTGAGAAGTAGTGTGCAACCTTCTTCGTGGTCATGTAAATTCCATAGACAAGCTTTTGATAGTGAGGATATCCCTGCTTTGACGGGGTCAGGACTTTAGAAATATAATAAACTAGCGTTGAACTTTGTACGCTTTTCCTTCTTCTTCCCGCTCGACCGTAAGTACTGTACTGACGAATTGTCCAGTGGCTGCTATATAAAGCAAAAGAGGCTCTTTGCTGATTGGAGTAGCAAGCACCGGCTGGGTGGAAAGCAGGGCTTTTAGCTCTGCAAATGCTGTATCAGCTTCTGGAGTCCACTCGAACTTATCTGATTTCTTCATCAGTCGGTAAAGGGGCAGCGCCTTTTCACCGAGGCGAGAAATGAATCGACTTAGGGCAGCCAAGCAACCATTAAGCTTCTAGACATCATGCACACGCACAGGGCGTTTCATTCGGAGTATAGTACCTACTTTCTCTGGGTTAGCATCGATTCCTCGTTCGGAAACAAGAAAACCGAGCAACTTTTCGCCTGGAACTCCAAACGTGCACTTTGATGGATTGAGCTTGATATCATACCTTCTGAGGTTGGCAAAGGTTTCAGCGAGGTCGGTCAGCAGGTCGGAACCTTTGCGTGACTTGACCACAATGTCATCCATGTATGCTTCCACATTCCGACTGATCTGAGTGAGCAGGCACTTCTGAATCATTCGCATAAATGTGGCTCCGGCGTTCTTCAAGCCGAATGGCAATGTGACATAACAGAAGCACCTGAAAGGGGTGATAAAGGCTGTCTTTATTTCGTCGTGTCCGTACAGACGGATCTGGTGGTACCCGGAGTAGGCATCCAAAAAGGACAAACGCTCGCACCCAGCAGTCGAGTCGAGTATCTGATCGATGCAAGGGAGAGGGAAGTGATCTTTCGGGCAGGCCCGATTGATATGCTTGAAATCGATGCACATGTGGAGTGAGTCATCTTTCTTTGGGACCATGACAACATTGGCTAACCACTCGGAGTGGTAAATCTCTCGGATGAACTCAGCTGCCAAAAGCTAAGCCACCTCTTCGCCGATTGCTTTTCTTTTCTGGACGGCGGGCCGTCGAAGATGCTCTTTGACCGGTTTCACTTTCGGGTCGACTCTCAAATGATGCTCAGCCAGTCCCCTAGGAACACCTGGCATGTCAGAAGGCTTCCATGCAAAGATGTCCCAATTCTCACGGAGGAACTGGATGAGTGCTTCTTCCTATTTGGAGTCGAGTGTGGTCGAAATGTGGGTCGGAGCTGCATTGGGGTCCGTCGGGTGGATGTTAACAGACTTCTTCTCGCCAGACGACTGGAATGCTAAATCTGTGGCTGGCTTCTTGGCTCGCAACAAGGCACTCGGGTCTGCATTTTTCTGGTATTCTTGCAATTCTGCCACGGCCATCTGGGCATCGGCGATCTTTGAGCCCTTCTGGAAACACTCTTCCGCCTTTTTCCGATTACCAGAGATAGTGATCACTCCTCTGGGACCAGGCATCTTCAGTTTGAGGTACACGTAACAACGTCAAGCCATGAATCGTGCATAAGACGGCCTGCCCAGAATTGCATGATATGCACTCTGAAAATCCACGACTTCAAACATCAACTTTTCTTTGCGGTAATTTTTGGCATCACCGAAAACCACGTCGAGTGCAATCTGACCGAGGGACGCAGCCTTCTTGCCTGGGATGACCCCATGGAAACTCATATGGCTTTCACTGAGTCTGGACATTGGAATGCCCATTCCTTTCAGCGTTTCTGCATACAGAATGTTCAGGCCACTACCACCGTCCATCAGGACCTTTCTCAGTCGAGTGCCTTCGATCACCAGGTCGACCACCAGTGCTTGCCTCCCAGGGGTGGCGATGTGCGCTGGGTGATCAGACTGGTCGAATGTAATGGCAGTCTGCGACCATTTCAGGTAAGTGGGTGTCGCCGGAGCGACCATGTTCACTTCTGTGTTGATCACTTTCAATCGACTCTTGTTTTCAACATCAGCAAAATTCATCAGAGTGGAATTCACGTGAGGATAACCATCATCATCTTCCCCTTCACGCTCAGCCTTGTCTGCCTCGTTCTCCTTTTTCTTGGGCTGTTTCTCTTGGAACTGTTGGATCAGGAGCCGACACTGTCGAGTGGTATGCTTCGGGTAAATGAAATTACCTTCTTCCTCTTTTTTAGTGTGGATATGGCACGGCAGATCCAACACGTCATTTCCATCTTGATCTTTTACTTTCTTGGGGTTCCACGGCCCTTTGGGCTTCCCCTTGAACTTTCCTTGAACCACAGCCAAGGCCTCACCCGGAGCAGCTGGTTCGGCCTTGCGTTTTTGTTTCCGACTGGAGTTTCCTCCTCCGGCTTCATGGGCGACTGCTTTGTGCTTGCCGCTCCGCAGTCGTTCCTCCTCTTCACCATTGGCATACTTGGTGGCGATTTCCATCATTCGAGTCAGAGTCATGTTTCCTGTCTGACCGAATTTCAGGTTCAACTCCCGGTACCTGATGCCTTCCTTGAAAGCACAAATTGCCTGATGATCAGACACATCTTCCACCGTGTGGTGCAGGGTGATCCACCTCTGGATATAATCTCTCAAAGTTTCATTCGGTTTCTGGACGCAACACTGTAATTCTGTCAAAAATGCTGGCCGCTTGCAAGTACCCTCAAACGTTCTGACAAACACTCGGGCGAGATCTTCCCAAGTATAGATGCTGCCATGTGCCAACTGATTCAGCCACGCCCTAGCCGAGCCCTCCAACATCAGAGGAAGGTGTTTCATGGCCACCTCATCCTTGCCGCCACCAATATGGACAGCCACTCGGTAGTCTTCGAGACAGGTGTCGGGCTTGGACTCTCCGGTGAACTTACTGACTCCAGTCGCCAACCTGAAGTTGGGGGGAATCACTGCAGCTCTGATAGCTCTGCTGAAGCACTCTGGGCCAGAGACATGCACACTATTGCTGGTTTGCGGGCCTCTGTCATGGCCATCTCGGTGAGCTCTGTTTCTATCGACCAAGCCTTGTACGAGAATAGATCTCGCATCAAAGCCTGGCTCCCTGGGGTCGACTGGAATACCTCTTCCGACGCTGTTAGGGCGCCTATCTTCATGCGGCCGCGGCACGTATGACCCACTCCTTGGAGGAGGTGTGGGCACTCGACGGCAACCATCACGATTGGCTCGACGGTCATACTGCTCCTGGTTTCTGTACTGATCACGCCGCTCTCTCTGTCCCTCACACCTCGGGGGCGATCTCGGGCAATGGGCCGACTCGACCGTATCTGCGACCACAGATCTGCTATGGATCCTATCCCGCGACTGAGACACGGCCGTATTCTGCTCTCCTGCCGCCCGGAGCAAGGCCCTGATATGCGCCAGACCTCGGCCAGCCTCTGACTGGGAAGGTTGAATCGACTCTGCTATCCGGGCGACAGCTGCTAGGTTTTGGATCGGTGTCCGGTATACCTGAGCCAGAGGTGGAAAAAGTTGGCGTCGGCTGGACTCGAGAGCACGTTGACGAGCGCGATCGTCGAGTGCGTGTTGTAGGTTCTCCAGCCGAGTGCGCTCAGCCAGATTGGCCAAGCGAGCCTGTTCCAAGGCCTGGGCCTCGGGCGTTTCTCCAACTATAGGAGTATGCAGGGCATCCATGTTTCGACGACGAAGTTCTTCTCTCTACTGCGAGGAGAGAGGCTCGGGGCAGTACTCCTCGTGAACGCGCGACGGATCGCCGTTCCCGTCACCTCTGTCTTCACGATCGAAGCCAGGAGGACCGCATGGTCCATTGACAATCAGGACATGAACTTTAAACTGTAACTGAATGGTAGACATTATAGTGCTTCGATGTAGGCAAGAATAAACTCTTCTAATAATTTTATTGCTAATGTTTCAGTCAATACTTAAAAGAGAGACATATTCTGGGTGTAAGAAGACATAAATATGGAAGTGGACTGTCCATTGAATGTGTGGGAAAGGCATCGTACCATAAATATCTATGGCATGTCAATTTATATATATAGTAAAACACATTATCCCTTTTGTCTATGAAAAGAGAAGAACATTTGATATTGCCACTTAAGTTATTTCATATTGTACAGCTAATGAGATATTGGCCTACAATCTCTATATCCCCTTATCCGGGTGCCTAAACTCTATCTCTGCCCATATGTTAGATGGCCTAAGCAAGCGCACCGCGCTACCAATTGCCTGTGCAGATACCAATTCTTCTGGATTATACAAAGCAGTTGTTGAAGGACAGCGCAGAACTAATTTGAAAGTTCACCAAAAATCAGGTAGCAATACAGGGCACTCCATCAGCATCTTTTTTCCTTGGTCCATCCCTGAAATTTCCTACTGAACTGTAGCAGGTCCGTCAATTGTGCAGGCTAAAGTACGTATATGTGGTAAATAGCATGTTGGGCAAGGATTTACTTGAAATAGAAGATGGAATGTAATGATTATATGTGTGTGTGTGTGTGTGTGTGTGTGTGTGTTTACAAAAGTGCGAACCCTTGTCCTAGAGGAGGGAGGTGGCTTATATAGAGTGCGCCAGTACCCCAGCTCCCCTCCGTTACACAGAGTTCAATGCTCATAAAGGAAAGGCGTTACTGGTAACGTCTACAGTAAATGTCATAAATGCTCATGATGTTATGGTTTAAGTCCTAACCGTTGCAGAGTGGAGGGTTCCTCGTCTTCTGGTGGTCGAGTGTCTTCAAGAGGGTCGAGTGAGCGCATCTCCATGGTCGAGTGGGTGATGATTTCTCTTCGACTGCTTCTGATTCTTTGTAAAGATGTCCTTGGGGAGGGTATGCTGGACAGGTCCATGACCCTACCCTAGGTACATAGCTTCATCACGGGCTGCCGCGTCGAGCGCCCCGGGAACCAGCAGCAGTGCCAGAAGTGCGAGCGCGGCGGTGGCTTCGACGTGTGGAACACGGCAGTGGACTTCGTCCTTTCGTCGGTAAGGGTGGAGTGCCCGCACGAAGGCTGTGGGCTCTACGTCACTTACCACAAGCTCGCCGATCACCAGAGCGTGTGTCCGCTCGAGCCCTGGA
>NW_024118948.1:0-13526 GCF_003073215.2 Triticum urartu
TTGTTTCTTCTAAGGGTGTTCATGTTGATGAGTCCAAGATCACTGCTATTAAGACTTGGCCGCAACCAACCAACTTGCATCAAGTGCGTAGTTTTCTTGGCCTTGTGGGCTTCTATCGTCGCTTTGTAAAGGATTTTAGCACCATTGCTTCACCTTTGCATGCTTTGAGCAAGAAGAATGCGCCTTTTGTTTGGGGACCATCCCAAGATACCGCATTCAATGAGCTTAAGAATTTGCTTACTCATGCTCCCGTGCTTGCTTTACCCAACTTCGACAAACCTTTTGAAATTCATTGCGATGCTAGTGGTAATGGCATAGGAGGTGTGTTAACGCAAGAGAAGCACCCCATAGCTTACTTTAGTGAGAAACTTTCTGGAGCGCAACTCAACTACTCCATCTATGACAAAGAGCTATATGCTTTAGTCCGCATTTTGCATGAATGGGAACACTACCTTCGTCCCCATGAGTTTATCATTCATACCGATCATGAGACTCTCAAGTATCTTAAGGGACAAACTAAGTTGAACAAGAGTCATGCTAAATTGAGTGAATTTATTGAATCTTTTCCATATGTCATCAAGTACATCAAAGGTAAAGAAAACATAGTAGCGGATGCTCTTTCCCGCATTTGCATGCTTGTCACACAACTTTAGTTAGATGTCATTGGCTTCGAGCATATCAAAGACTTATATGAGCATGATGCAACTTTTGCCATTCCTTATGCCAAGTGTTTGTCGAATACATCTTGGGAACGCTATTACATCAAAGATGGCTACCTTATGAGAGCTAATAAACTTTACATTCCCGAGTCCTCGCTTCGTTTGTTGCTTTTGCAGGAATCTCATGGAGGTGGCCTAATGGGACACTTCGGACGCGACAAGACGTTCGCCACGCTCTCGAAGAGCTACTTTTGGCCAAAGATGTTTCGGGACGTCAGTCGTTTCACCAACCGGTGTTCTACATGTCGCAAAGCTAAGTCCAAAGCTCAATCTCATGGTCTCTATATGCCTTTACCGATTCCATACCAACCTTGGGAAGACATTAGCATGGACTTTGTACTGGGTTTGCCTAGGACTCGCAACGGGAAAGATTCCATACTTGGTTTTCCTAGGACACTTTATTCCTTGTAACAAGATAGACGATGCTTCACATGTGGCTAATCTCTTTTGTAGGGGAATATTGCGTCTACATGGTGTGCCAAAGACTATCGTCTCGGACCGCGACGTCAAGTTCCTTAGCTACTTTTGGAAGACCCTATGCGCCAAGCTCGGAATTAATCTACTCTACTCCACAGCATACCATCCTCAAACTGACGGCCAAACGGAGGTGACAAACCGCACACTCTCCGCTCTACTTCAAAATGATGATAAAAAGAAAGAGATGTTGAAAACACAAGGTGAAGCCTTGTAATGATTTAGATGGATCTTCGCGATGATATAATTGAGAGAGCTTGGAACTCCGGGAAAAGAAAAGATGAAACAATTGAAACCGAGAATTTGATGAACCTCCGGAATAAGGAATTGAATATACTCGATGAAATAAGAATAAGAATTACATTATGCTTACCTTCACCAATTTAAATTGATGGCACACAATGGATTTCGCATACTACGTTTTCTCGTTGAAAGGATTAAGAGAGATATAACACAAAGTGAATGGACCACCGGTAGGATTTAAACAATGAATAATTGATATGATAAAGAATGCATAGAAATCTTGAACTTACCACCATAAGAATTGAAAATGAACAAAGAAAAGATAAAGAAACACCAGGAAGAATTAGAGAACGAAAGAAGATACTTGAGGGAATTTAGATACATGAGAACGAATAGATCACGAGCTGATTAGAGAATATTTGAATGATGCACCGGTAAGATTTGGAGAATAATAGCTGAAAGCTGAGAATGAATAAACCCGAAATGATGGCCTTCGGAGAATCAAACTGAAAAGAATCTTGAATTTCTCCGGATAGGTAAAAAGAATTCTCACAATCGAAAAAAATTATGAGAGGATGGCATCAAGCTAGAACCATGAATCTTCAAGAGAACGGATATGATTGCAGAGAAACTCTTCTTCGGTCTTCAAAGTTCAAGAATGATGACGAGAAAGAACACCATGAATTATTGAGGCGCTCCAGAATAATGAGGAATATAAAGGTTGTACCGACGATGAAAATAATTTGAAAGATCTTGGAGAAAGCCATTTGACTGATGACAATTCATTCTTACGTCAAACTTTAGAAGATTTGAGAATAGCTCCGAGAAAATAGAAGAGTCAGGTAAGATCCTGGGGAAAAACCTGTGGGTTAGGGCCCACTCAAAGGATACACTGTTGAACGATTTAAACAAGAGAATGTGCCGGTTGAATTAAATGGCTTGAAGCTTGAGCGAAAGCAGAGTGGAAACATGAATCTTCGAGATATCTTCAGCACCCTGGAACAATTGAATAGCAAGCGGGGAATGATTATGAGGTGCACCGGCATGGGAAAAGCATTTGTGATGGACCATTCAAGGTGCTCGCACGCTACAACGACAACGCTTACAAGATCGACCTCCCACGGGACAAATACTATTCGTTATCGCCATCCTGTTCCTAGGCTAGACGACATGCTTGATGAATTGAGTGGCTCTACAATATTCTCCAAAGATGATTTGCGTAGAATTCAGTGATGGGGAGCATCCCACGCCATCCACATGGACGCCACCTCAACTATCCAAGCTCCAAGTGGACCAATGACAAGGGCTAGGGCACGTGCTATTCAATCCGAGGTGACATCACTCCTACTTGAGTTTCCCCCCTTTTCAAGTGAGACATGGCTACTGCCTAAGTCAGAGATACTATGTGTCACCAGGTACACCGCTCAAGACTCGGAGCTGAGGACTGTAGAAGAAGAGACAGGCGTCAACACTCTGGACAGCCCGGAACTTCTGCCCCCCGGACCTTCCGGCTGACCCGGAGCTTCCGGCCGCCGATGACTTCGACCAGCCCAGGCATGCCAACTCTTGGGTTAGCCCGGACCCCGTCCTGGACCTTCCGGCGCCCAGAACCTCCGGCCTGCCCGGACCTTCCGGCCCCCGGATGCCAGCACAGCTCCACCGCCCCAACTCTCTGGTTAGGCCGGACCCTCCCCGGAACCTCTGGCGCCCGGAACTTCCGGCCCTGCCTGCGTGCGGCCACTTGGGCCGAGGCCCGTGTACCCTTTCGTTACCTAGACTATATATACTCTATCCCGTACAACTTTCTAGGTCAGCATTGGTTTAGCTCATTGAGAGATAGAGCATTGCTCATCCATATCGGATCTACTCCATGAGAGAGACCGCGGCCCCTCTACGGAGAAGATCCACCTTGGATTCAAGACCCCTTTACGGGAAGATCCCCTTGTGGATTCAAGACCTCCTCTCGGAGAAGAACCAGCTACCCTTTTGTATCGTCCTTAGTTGTCCGTGGATTCGTGTATCGTTCTATGTATCCGAGGATCTAGCACATGTGTGACTTGATCTTGTTGGTTTGAGTGATTCCCTTATGTTTCCCCTCGTTTTCTCTCCCGTGTTCTTCGTATTTCATCGTTGGGATCCGCTCCTTTCGTGAAAGATCGGCCTATAGGGTTCCTACCCTACATCATTCAGGAATCTGAGTCCTTGAAGAAAAAGAAAGGGTGGGAGGGCGGGAAAACAAAGGCAACTTGGGACGGATGAAACAAATAACGTTGAGAAGACTTGAGTTGATCTTGCAGATGTTGAAAATGATCGGATCCACTTGAAGAGAGACACACCGGTTCAGAAGAAATTGAGATGGTAAAATCGAAGATCAAGAAGGATTTTGTATTCACATAGAAATATGAGAACACCGCTTAGGAAAGGTATGGAATCAATATTTGACTTCGAAGCAACTCGAATACCACAACAGAAAACAAAACAAAGGATTGGTTTGCAGGATAAGCCAGAAACAAACATATGATAGACCCCATATCGTATCATGTGTCTGTTGGAAGGATATCCTACGTGATACTCTAATTCCAACGTATAAACTCCCGAAACTTTTTGGTTATGTAATCAGGTGTTGGGGATACAGGGGAAGCATAATATCTCACCCAAACTAGCAAATCCTACATCCAGCTATATCCATCCTTCAACACATAACCAAGAAACCTTCAGAAATCATTTACCTGAACCTTCCAAAAGCATCCATTATACAAGTTATGGCAATACTCCCGAACTCCCGCCCCAGTACTGGGTGACGTCGAGGTTATCTCAACAACTGCATAATTTTTTTTGGTGTCAGCGAACTCAGGTATTTGAGAATTGCAACGACAAAATTGTGACGACAACACCTCGGAGCTCAACTCCCCAGGACACTGCCACAACCCCTAAATGTCAAGAGGCACCAAGAACAATGTTCTCATTACAAAACCATCAGAACGATTCCAAGATACCTGCGTGATCTTAAAAAAAATTCCGTGAAATTTGAGGAGAGAAGAGTGAAAACTTCTACGTCAGGAGGCCTCACCAGAGCGACGGGAGGACTGAGGAGTAAAAAGAATCCTACTCTCCGATATATATAATCCTAAGACTCAAAACATTTTGTTCTAGACTCAACAACGTTAGTGATTCGATCAAGCAGGGGGCTCCTATGTCGGGGATAGCTCTGATTACCAACTTGTAACACCCACAATGCGGCTATATCTCCCACGTGTCGGGGCACGACTTAGAGGCATAGCCACATGGTAGGTTTGTCGCAAGAGGGCTAATCTTCACACAATCCCATGTACTGAATAAGAAAGGGATAAAGAGTTGGCTTACAATCGCCACTTCACACAATTACAAGTTAAACATACATCATCCAGAATACAATCAAGGTCCGACTACGGAACCAAAATAAAAGAAGACAACCCCATATGCTAGATCCCCGATCGTCCCTATTGGGCTCCACTACTGATCAACCGGAAAATACACAAAACAACGATAAATATCTTCATCGAGCTCCCACTTGAGCTGGGTTGCGTCATCTGCACTGGTATCATTGGCACCTGCAACTGTTTGGAAGTATCTGTGAGTCACAAGGACTCAGCAATCTCACACCCGCGAGATCAAGACTATTTAAGCTTATGGGTAGGATAGGGTAATGAGCTGGAGCTGCAGCAAGCACTAAGCATATATGGTGGCTAGCATACGCAAATAAGAGCGAGAAGAGAAGCAACCCGGCAGTCGTGATCTAGAAGTGATCAAGAAGTGATCCTGAAACTACTTACGTTCATGCATAACACAAGAATCGTGTTCACTTACCGGACTCCGCCGGAAAGAGACCATCACGGCTACGCACGTGGTTGATGCATTTTAATTAAGTTAAGTGTCAAGTTCTCTACAATCGGATATTAAAAAATTCCCATCTGCAAAATAACCGTGGGCACGGCTTTCAAAAGTTCAAACCCTGCAGGGGTGTCCCAACTTAGCCCATCACAAGCTCTCATGGTCAACGCAGGATATTCCTTCTCCAGGGAAGGCCCGATCAGTCTCACAATCCTGGTTACAAGACATTTCGACAATGGTAAAACAAGACCAGTAAGACCGCCCGATGCGCCGAGATCCCGATAGGAGCTGCACATATCTCGTTCTCAGGGTAACACCGGATAAGCTAAGCGTACATGTACCAACATAACCCAAGTTTCCAAGGGACGGTCCCGCACGGTGCTCTAGTTCGAACCAACACTTAGAGAAGCACTGGCCCGGGGGGTTAAAATAAGATGACCCTCGGGTTAATTACTCCCAAGGGAAAGGTATAGGTTGTTAGGCAAATGTAAAACCAAGGTTGGGGCTTGCTGGAGGAGTTTTATTCAAAGCGAACAGTCAAGGGGTTCCCATAACACCCAACCGCATAAGGAACACAAAATCAAGGAACATAACACTAGTATGATGAAAACTAGGGCGGCAAGAGTGGTACAAAACACCAGGCATAGGGCCGAGCCTTCCACCCTTTACCAAGTATATAGATGCATTAAAGTAAATAAGATATATTGTGATATCCCAAACATATCCATGTTCCAACAAGGAACAAACTTCATCTTCACCTGCAACTAGCAACGCTATAAGAGGGGCTGAGAAAAAGCAGTAACATAGCCAAACATCAGTTTGCTAGGAAAGGTGGGTTAGAGGCTGGACATGGCAATATGGGAGGCATGATATAGCAAGTGGTAGGTAGCGCTACATAGGGACTGAGCGAACAACTAGCAAACAAAGATATAAGTGATTTCGAGGGTATGGTCATCTTGCCTGAAATCCCTCAAAGAAGAAGAACAAGTCCATGAATAAGACAAACGGGCGTAGTCGAACGGATCCCCACAACTCCGGAACGAAACCGAAGCTAACGAGAGAAGAAACCCGAAAAGAAGCAGGCAACATAATAAACAACCATCACATAAACATGGCATTATGCACAACCAAGTATGATGCATGTCCAGTTTAATGAGGCATGGCATGGCAAAGTGCACAAGAAAAACTACAAGTTAAGTGGATCTCAATATGCAACGAGTTGCATATTGACAAAACACCACATTTAATTATTTAGTTTTCTCCCGTTTAAACTACTTAACAAAATTATATGTTGTTTAAACATGGCAAGAGGTGGAGCATAAATAAGCTAAACATTTAGGCAAGTTTAAATGAGGCCGGAAATAACAAACAACAATTCCGGTAAATCCCCATATGCATTTAGCAATTTGGTGCAACAACAATTTTAAACATTTAAATGTTATTATCATGAGGCGAATGATATGTGCAAGTTTTATGCAGTATTTATGAAAATGTTGACATGATAAGATATGAGGCATTTGTCATCATGGTGGAAATAAAAGGGGTGCCACGGCGACGATAAGGAAAACGGTGCCGCGGCAACGTTCCGGTTCCGGTAAATTGATTGAGATACTGATGCAAAAGAGGAATGTAAGGATGCGTGGAACACGCAAGAGATGGTGGGGTGATCCCGGTTACCGGGTGTCCCATGTGTCGGTGGCATGGCAACCGAGGGTCATGCATGAAACAAACGGGCATGGTGCAAACACGGGGTTCAACTCGTATCACACAACATTCGTCCACGGTGGTCGTCTCAACGTTATACCTTTGAAGCGTGCGTTTTCGGGACGGAACGAGTTCGTAGAGGGAAGTGGAGTAAGTAGTAGTTCACGGGTCGTCGAGGGAAGTTGTGGTTCATGTCCGTAGATGTTCGGGGTCATGACACGGAACTTGATGTCCACGGGGTCTTCAGTGATGGTCGTGTTACATGTTCCCTAGACGTTCGGGCGGCGGTAGTGGTACACGTTTTGAAGGGCAAGTAGAGGTTCACGTTTTGTAGTCGTTCGAGGTCGCCGATAGTTGTACACAGTCGTTGTTGGCTTGACGGATCCGATGCCTCCGGACGTAGTGGTACATGTTCGTTTTTGGAGAGGTACTTGGCGTTCTTCTTCTCGAAGTGTAGTCAAACTTGACGTATCCGAGGGCTCCAGGCATCGTGGTACTTCTCGAAATCCACATTGGATGAAGTTGAACATCTTTAAACGGAACTTGGCGCGTCCCAAAATCTGTGGGCGTCGGTACTTGGCGAAATGAACCCACGAAGGCGGTCTGGGCATGCAACGAGCAACGACGCGGTGTACAGACGCATGAGTGGACTTGGCGCAGAGGCAGGGGTCAACACAGGAGGGTGCTCGAGCAGGATTTGGCGACGGTCGTTGTCCTCGCGTACTCACACGACAGAAGCAGGGGTCTCCGGTGGTCGAAGGGCATGGATGGAACGGACGAGCGGATCCAGGCTTGGGATGGCCGGTCCTCGCCAAATTGAAGAAGGAGCAGCGGCGCAGCGGAGTTTAAGAGGCTCCCTGGCCACGGCCTTCACCGGCGGAGAGCGCGGGGACATGTGAGGGAGGCCGGGACCTGACCGGACCCTGGACGAGAACGGGGTCTCCGGCGCTCGATGGACACAGAGCCGGCGGCGGAGGGCGGTCCCTGGCGCCGGGTTCTGACTTGGAGATGACGGCGACGAAAATGAAGCGGGAAGGGAAGGAGAAGCGCGTGGGGAAGAAGAGCCTGGCACGGTCCCGGTGTGGGGCTTGCGCGCGGGGCGGCGGAGTAGGCTTGCGCTGAGGATGACCGGGAGCAGGGGGCGGAGCGGTGGTTCTTGGCGGCGGGGCCTGGTCGAGAGGGAGAGATGGGGGTCGAGGAGGTGGGGAACGGGAGACGAGAGGAGGGGTCGAGCGCGGTGCCCTTTCTCTCCTGGCGGCGCGCGGGAGGGAGACGAGGGAGGGGGTGCACTGCGTGCGCGTGCGGCGCTGGAGGCGGACGAAGGGAAGGAGCAGCTCGCTAGGGTTACGGGGGAAGTGGGCCTTGGAGGCCGGCCCAGTAGAGAAGGGGGTCGGCTGGGCCTTAAGGCAAATGGGCCGGTGCTGGAGGGAAACGGCCATAGGCCTAGTCGCCTGGGCTACTGGTTGTGCTCTCTCTCTCTCCCTCATATTTTCTTTAACATAAAACAATGGAGAGAAGGGAAAGCAAGATGGAAGGGTTAAGGAAAGAATTTGTGCACGAGGATAATTTTTCTGGACTCATAAAAATGTGAGGAATTTAAATAAAATGGCAAGAGGATTTTTGGAGAAAATAGATTCGCACATGTTGAATATAATTTGACATGTTTCAATTTTGAAGCCCATTCGAAAGGACTCTAATTGGGCTGAGATTTTAGAGGAGCCTCGATAAAAGAGATGAGAAAAATATTGGCAAGGTTTGAAGGTCAAACTCGAAGAGGAATAGACATGAGAAATATTTTGCACGTGTGTTATGGTTAATTCCAAAAGAATGGAATATTTATAATAGCTCCCTAATATATTGGGAGGATATGTTATATAGAGAAATCACCAGGTGAGTTCCCTCAATTTAAATAGATCAAAGATCTATGCATTTTATTTAGTGGAGTTGGAAAACAATTAATGGCATGATGACATGATGCAATGCACCTGATGCAAAGATGAATGCAACAAACAAAAACAAAACAGGCAACGAATCTCGGAACCGATTGAAGGCATCTGGAGCGCTGGTCTTGGGGCGTCACACATGGGTCCTCTTGGCACTTGGTGAGATGATGGTAGGTCCATGGGGATGACCATAGGATGCTCTGCATCAGTTGGTAGAAGTACTTGGCCTATCCATCATTTCAAGGAAATATGTGAGTGGGAGAAAGATAAGAACTTATACCAAAAGTACCTTGATCGATGTGAAAGATGGATCAATGATCACTCAAATGTGGAACAAGGAAATATCACAATTGGTACCAATTCTTGTCGGTTTCTCACACCTACACAAGTAAAAGCTTATAGTGGAGCTCGGTTAGGATGGTGGCACAAAATTTGATGCAATTGGTAGTGAGCTTCAATAATGTTGGAAAAGATTCACAAATTTGCAAATGCAACCAGTAGACCAATAGCAAAATGTGGTACACGGAAACACACACGCAAAGATATAAGTGGGGTCGTGCAACCAAGGGATGAGCCAAAATGTGGAATCCACGAAAAATGCTCTTATTGCACAACACTAGAGAGACGCTAGCACGATTGCACAATAGGCAGATACGAAGACTTGTGCACAACCTACTAAGAAAAAATGCAACGACTTCTATCCCAAGTATGCTCTATGTATGGTATTTTGATGATATGATCCAAGATGATCTAGTATGACAGTCTTAATGTAGTATGATGCTATGGTTCTTGCTTAAAAGCTCTTTGCTTATCTTTCCCTTTTGCTTAAAAGCTTGGTTGGCTCTTTCTCTTTTGAGCTCTTTTCTCATGCAATGCTTCACGAACCAAGATAGCACTTGTGTATGCAATGACAACTTTGTGACACAAAAGATGATACCAAGATATGTACCAAAATGATATGGTAAGTATGCAATTTGAAGTATGACCACTAATGTGCACAAGTGACATTCCCGGCAATACTCAAAGGCTAGTCTCGATGGGTAAGATATGCAAAATTGGGCTATGGTGGTTATCAATGTAATGGCAAGAATGTATAATGATGGGATATCACGATACCAAGATGAGGATACCGTTCTTGCTTACGGTATGGTGTCAAAATGGTGGAGTGGTCGTTGTTGATGACGCGTCCATAGCAAAGATGAGCAGCGGTGATGTTGATGTAGAACCGTACCTAAATAGCCGAAACAAAATAGGACACAGAACCGTAACTCAAATTCTCATAGCAAAACATGACAAAATTGTCGAACTTGATAGCTGATGTGGACATAGCATGTAGAGATACAACAAAAAATATTGTTCGCATATACAATAATCAGGCGATCTCTATTAATAATTATATAAATTATAAATTTATTATTCTGAATAGAAATACAACACAATCTCTTTTTTTGTGCAGAGTTGACAAAGAATTATACAAACCACGTGTCAAGATACGAAGGTGTATGTCTACTTATACGTATGGATGATTGTATAAATGCATGCATGTGAGTATCCATGCATGCACTCCACCGAACCATCCATCCCATCTATCATGCATGCAAATGCCACGAGGGCTAGGCAATTTGATTTTGACTAAATGGGCCAAGAGGAGTAAACTGCTGGGTCGAAAGGATTTTTTTGGTGCACTAATTACAGCACAGCAGGCCAACGTGTCTCATCAACAGAAGCAACCGCCACGTCATGCATGCAGTGTCCGGACTTCGTACGGCAAGCGTTCGGGGACACCATGAGGCAGCCGATCCACTTAATAAATAGCTAGTTTAAATTATGGTTTAGACTCGGGTTTTATTGTATTGTCTAGCCATCGCTACAGTTTTGCATCTATGAGACGTTTAGGACTTCTGCCTTGTCAGATCCACAATGGAACCCAAACTTTTAATCTAATTCGCGTGCTTAATTTTTCATCCGCAATTTGAGATTGCAATTCAGTTTTGTTCTTGCCTGTTCTTCGATTGCTTGGAGGAACTCGAACCTCGTTCTTCAGGTTGATCGTGCCTGCGGCAAGGTCAATAACTATCAGAGATTGGTTTAGTGATTGTCAAGGCGTATCGTCAGGTACGGTATAACCAGATCGTCAAGGTCAAAATCCACCAAATCGATAGTTTTCCCCACTCTGATCGAAAGATCGGGCCGCCGTCACATTAATAGCGGTTAAGCGATGGTGGTGTTTGCGGGAAATGGTGGTGCTATGCGGAATTGATGGTGTTATGCGGAAGTGAATGTGGGCGCCGGAGCAAAATTTGGCGGAAGTTAGGCAGAAAACGGTGCGGTGGATGGAGATGTTGCTGTCAGGGGCCGGATGTCCGGGCTTGAGGGCCGGATGTCCGGGGGTTGGGCCGGATGTCCGGGAACTGGATCTGTGGACGAACTCGAGGAACTCCGCCTGGAAGAGGCAAATTCGGGGCACAATTCGGGAGATTTTGTGGATGGAAATTGCGGAAAAGATGGGGGAAAGCTAGATCTACATCCAACACGTGAAATCCGTGAATCAAATCCAACAAAACTTCATCACACCAACAAATCACAAAAAAAATTGGGGGGCTCTTTTTCTGGGGAATTTTTGAATTTGGGACAAAATAAACTAAACAAGTCTAGAAAACAAAGAGGGGAGGCTCCAAAATCGTGATCAACTGGCTCATGATACCAAGATAATGTAGGGTGGAACCCTGGATGGCCGATCTTTCACGAAAGGAGCAGATACCAACAAAGAACACGAAGAACACGAGGGGAAACACGAGGGAAAACACGAGAGAAACACTCAAACCAATGAGATTAGGTCACACATATGCTAGATCCTCAAAACACAAAAGGAGATACAAGATCCACGATCAATAAAGGACGATACAAAGGTAACCGGTTCTTCTCTCTGAGGAGGTCTTGAGGGGTCTACCCATGAAGGGGTCTTGAATCCAAGGTGGATCTTCTCCGAAGAGGTAACGGTCCCTCGCAATGGAGTAGATCCGGATGGATGAGCGAACCTCTATCTCACATATGAGCTAACACAACGCTAACCCTAGAAAGAGGGAGGAGGAGGAGTATATATAGTCTAGGTGGGCGAACGGGTACATGGGCCTCGGCCCTACACTGTGCGCAGACGGGTGAGGTCGGATGTCCGGGCGTCGGGCCGGATGTCCGGGCTTTTGCGAGGGGCCGGATGTTCGGGCTGGCAGTGTCGGTCTTGGTGCATTCGGGACGGAGGACGTCGGATTGCCGGGCTTGAGACGGATTTCCGGACTGTGCCAGATGTCTGAGCTGAGGCCGGATGTCCGGGCCTGTAGGTACTTGGCAATTGTCGTTGTAGATGCTCCAAGAGTCGGATGTCCGGGGTCATGGCCAGATGTCTGTGTCCTGGAAGCTGCTCTAGACTCCTTCCATTGGTTCTCTTCGTCCTGAACTTGGGGACTTGTTTGTCTTCACGTGCATCTTCGGGAGGGTCCTCTTGATACCTAATCATGCACAACATTTCGGACTTAGGTAGTATCCATGTCTCGAGTGGATCGTATGTGATATCACTAAGGAAGCAAGTCACCTCGGTCTCAAGAGCTCTAGCTCTAGCTCATGTCATAGGTCCTCTTGGCACTTGGTGAGATGATGGTAGGTCCATGGGGATGACCAAGGATGCTCTGCATCAGTTGGTAGAAGTACTTGGCCTATCCATAATTTCAAGGAAATATGTGAGTGGGAGAAAGATAAGAACTTATACCAAGTGTACCTTGATCGATGTTGAATATGGATCAATGATCACTCAAATGTGGAACAAGGAAATAGCACAATTGGTACCAATTCTTGTTGGTTTCTCACACCTACACAAGTAAAAGCTTACAGTGGAGCTCGGTTAAGATGGTGGCACAAAATTTGATGCAATTGTTAGTGAGCTTCAATAATTTTGGAAAAGATTCGCAAATTTGCAAATGCATCCAGTAGACCAATAGCAAAATGTGGTACATGGAAACACACACGCAAAGAGATAAGTGGGGTCGTGCAACCAAGGGATGAGCCAAAATGTGGAATCCACGGAAAATGCTCTTGTTCCACAACACTAGAGAGACGCTAGCACGATTGCACAATAGGCGGATACGAAGACTTGTGCACAACCTACTAAGCAAAAATGCAACGACTTCTATCCCAAGTATGCTCTATGTATGGTATTCCGATGATATGATCCAAGATGATCTAATATGACAGTCTTAATGTAGTATGATGCTATGGTTCTTGCTTAAAAGCTCTTTGCTTATCTTTCCCTTTTGCTTAAAAGCTTGGTTGGCCCTTTCCCTTTTGAGCTCTTTTTGTTGGGGAACGTAGTAATTTCAAAAAGATTCCTGTGCACACGCAAGATCATGGTGATGCATGGCAACGAGAGGGGAGAGTGTTGTCCACGTACCCTCGTAGACCGAAAGCGGAAGAGTTAGCAAAACATGGTTTATGTAGTCGTACGTCTTCACGATCTGACCGATCAAGTACCGAACGCACGGCACCTCCGAGTTCAGCACACGATCAGCCCGATGACGTCGCT
>NW_024118949.1:0-10352 GCF_003073215.2 Triticum urartu
AGGAGACAAGGGACACGATGTTTTTACCCAGGTTCGGGCCCTCTTGATGGAGGTAAAACCCTACGTCCTGCTTGATTAATATTGATGATATGGGTAGTACAAGAGTAGATCTACCACGAGATCGGAGAGGCTAAACCCTAGAAGCTAGCCTATGGTATGATTGTTGTTTTGTATGTTGTCCTACGGACTAAAACCCTCTGGTTTATATAGACACCGGAGAGGGTTAGGGTTACACAAAGTCGGTTACAATGGTAGGAGATCTACATACCCGTATCGCCAAGCTTGCCTTCCACGCCATGGAAAGTCCCTTCTGGACACGGGACGAAGTCTTCAATCTTGTATCTTCATAGTCCAGGAGTCCGGCTGAAGGTATAGTCCGGCCATCCGGACACCCCCTAATCCAGGACTCCCTCAGTAGCCCCTGAACCAGGCTTCAATGACGACGAGTCCGGCGCGCAGATTGTCTTCGGCATTGCAAGGCGGGTTCCTCCTCCAAGCACTTCATAGAAGATTTTGAACACAAATATAGTGTCCGTCTCTGCAAAATAAGTTTCCACATATTGCCATAGAGAGAATAATATTTACACAAATCTAATCTGCTGACGTATTCCGTAGTGTGACATAACACCACGGCCAAGCTTTTATTCGAATCGTTTTACTGTCCCATCTCAGTGTCTTATGTGAGGCGGTTTCCTTGGCACGTCTTGTTGAAGCAGAGATCGTGTCCCCTTATTCCGGGATTCTCATCAATACGGGCGTGGGTAACCCAACCGCTTCTAGGACTCATAGACTATAGGAAAGTCCAAACGGCCACGGAGAGGACACTTGATATTCACCCTCTTTATAAAGGGACAAGGTTTTTACTTTTTCCCTCCCGTGCTCAATCGAATCCTTCCCCCAGCTCAAGTTCAATCACCCAAGGTTCAGGTCAGGCGCTCCGAACCCTCAATCATGTCTGGATCTAGCCTTCAAGGCCAATGGATGCCTTCCTCTGTCACGGAAGAAGACATCAAAAAGTTGAGGGAGGCCAGATATCTGACCGCTGAGGTTTTGCATCGGCTGCCCGCCCGAGGGCAGGCCGTCCCGTCCCCCGAGCCCAACGAGAATGTTGTGTCCGTCTCCCACTTCCTCTGAGGTCTAGGCCTTGCTCTGGATCCTTTCGCTAGGGGTTTGATGTATTATTACGGGCTAGATTTCCATGATCTAGCTCCGGACTCCTTTCTTCATATCACGACATTTATTGTCGTGTGCGAGGCCTTCCTCCGGGTTACCCCTCACTTTGGCCTGTGGCTCAAGACTTTTGAAGTAAAGCCGAAGATGATCGAGGGGCAACATGCCTATGGAGAGGCTAAACCCTAGAAGCTAGCCTATGGTATGATTGCTGTTGTGTATGTTGTCCTACGGACTAAAACCCTCCGGTTTATATAGACACCGGATAGGGTTAGGGTTACATAGAGTCGGTTACAATGGTAGGAGATCTACATATCCGTATCGCCAAGCTTTCCTTCCACGCCAAGGAAAGTCCCTTCCGGACACGGGACGAAGTCTTCAATCTTGTATCTTCATAGTCCAGGAGTCCGGCTGAAGGTATAGTCTGGCCATCCGGACACCCCCTAATCCAGGACTCCCTCAGATAGGTAATACAGGGATACTCTCCTCCCAGCTGACCAACAGCTTTTCTCCCACTTGTACTTCACGGGATCTCCGATCACATAGAGTGGGTTACCACTATGGACAAGTCATGCGGTGGGTCTCAGACCCATCTCCATCGATGCATTATCTATCACATTACATGATAGACCCTTTGTGAAGGGATCTGCCAAATTTTTCGACGTTTGGATATAATCCAACATAATAACTCCGGAGTTCCTCAATTTTCTAACCGATTTCAGTCTCCTCTTCACATGCCTTGATGACTTCATATTGTCCTTAGAACTGTTTATCTTGACGATCATAGTTTGATTATCATAGTTCATTAGGATAGGAGGTATTAGTTTTTCAACCATAGGCAAGTCCATCAAGAGCTCACGAAGCCACTCTGCTTCAACAGTGGCAGTGTCTAATGCTGTGAGTTCTGCTTACATAGTTGACCTCATTAAGATGGTCTGCTTGCAAGACTTCCAAGAAACAGCGCCACCACCAAGTGTAAAAACATAACCACTTGTGACCTTAATCTCATCAGCATCAGATATCTAGTTTGAGTCACTATAACCCTCCAGTACCCTTGGATACCCGGTGTAGTGAATCCCATAGCTCGCGGTGCCTTTCAAATAGCGCATAACTCTCGCAAGTGCATGCCAATGATCATCTCCCGGTTTTGACACAAACCGACTCAACTTGCTAACAGCAAACGAGATGTTAGGCCTCGTGGCACTCGCCAAATACATAAGCGAGCCAATAATCTTAGAATACCTCAGTTGATCTCTAGCAATCCGTCGATTCTTTCGAAGCAACACACTAGCATCATATGGAGTTGGAGAAGGTCTGCAGTCGCTATACCCAAAACGACTCAAGACCTTTTCCACATAATGAGACTGAAGCAGTGTGATCCCACCATTCTCATCTCTCAACAGCTTGATATTTAAGATAACATCAGCTACTCCTAGATCCTTCATCTCAAAACAGCGAGATAAGAAATCCTTAACCTCCTTGATTAAATCAAGTTTGGTTCCAAAGATCAATATGTCGTCGACATACAGACAAAGAATAACTCCTTCGCCCCCACCATAGCGATAGTACACGCACTTGTCACCATCGTTTACTACAAAGCCGACAGCAGTTAATGTTCTTTCGAACTTCTCATGCCACTCTTTAGGAGCTTGTTTAAGGCCATATAAAGACTTTAATAACTTGCACACCTTTCCTTCCACTACACCACGATCAAGATTTGGTGACACACCTATCTGTTGGCATAGGGTACCTTTGCCGACACATAAATTGTAGCTGACAACTACGCCGACAAAAGATAAAACAGTCGGAGGACTTGATGTTGGCAAAGGTATTGCCGACAGTTGTTTATTTCCTGACACACGTTCAGTCGGCATACACCCTACCTATGCCCACACATTTCCTGCGGTCATACACCCTACATATCCCGACATATGATTTGTGGGCGTACACCCTATGTACCCCGACAGCTCTTTTGTGGGCGTACACCCTACTTTTATCGACACATAGATTGTCCCTCTAGGTATATGCTTTTGCCGACACTTAATCTGTCGAGGTAGGTACATACCTTGGCCGACACTTAATCTGTCAATGTAGGTACATACCTTGGCCGACACTCATTCTGTCCAGCTAGTTAGGTACGTTTCCCGACACTTACTCTGTGAAGATAGGTATGTACCATGGCCAACAGGTACCATGCAACATCCATATAAAGTGTACAACCAAAACAATAATTTGGGACATATGCGGTGCTCAAGTGTCATCCACAAACAACATCAAAATGAAAATATTTGATATACATATACAATGCTCAAATTTCATCCATAAAGAGCATCAAGATGACAACATACATATATATATCGACCCAGGTTCACAACAACCAACATAGTTTGCCCATCCATGAGCACTGCATATGTTTGACCCAGGTTCATAATAACTTACATATATATTGACCCAGGTTCATAACAAAACAGGTCGCATTAATAGGAGCACTACTTGCTGGTCTAAAAGAGTTCAAACACTAGTCTAGAACACAAGTCATATACATGAGCACAAAGTTCTACTCCAAAATACTTGAAGCACCAAATAACACATAGAAGATTCATGGCATGGTTGAAGTTGGCCGGTCCAAAATACTGCAAATAGCCAAATGTTCCATGACACTCCAAGTCATCATATCCATGCGCTAGGTGGCTAAGTACCTGAAATCCATAAAAATTTCTCAAGTGAGCATTCAACCCCAAAAATGTTCAAAGTTCAAATAAAGATTGGCAGGAACAGATTATGCATGGTTTTATTCTCCTTAATAAACTACAGATAGGAATTAAAAATTATTTACATGGAAGTTTCATAGCAAGCATAGTACATTGAGAAGAGATCACCAGGGCACATTGAGAATAAAAAAACCATGAAAATTTGTTCCAGGACATTTTTTCATTAAATAGATATACCCATATATGCTTAAATCATCTGTGAAGGTGAGAAAATAACAATACCCGCTGCAAGCCTCAACATTCATTGGACCACATACATCAGTATGTATGATCTCCAACAAATCAGTTGCTCGCTCCATAGTTCCGGAGAACGGCGTTTTAGTCATCTTGCCCATGAGGCGTGGTTCGCAAGTACCAAGTGATTCATAATCAAGTGATTCCAAAATTCCATCAGTATGGAGTTTCTTCATGCGCTTTACACCAATATGACCCAAACGGCAGTGCCACAAATAAGTTGCACTATCATTATCAACTCTGCATCTTTTGGCTTCAACATTATGAATATGTGTATCACTACTATCGAGATTCATCAAAAATAGACCACTCTTCAAGTGTGCATTACCATAAAAGATACACTACACCACGGTCAAGATTTGGTGACACACCTATCTGTTGGCATAGGGTACCTTTGCCGACACATAAATTGTAGCTAACAGCTAGGCCGACAAAAGATAAAACAGTCGGAGGACTTGATGTTGGCAAAGGTATTGCCGACAGTTGTTTATTTCCTGACACACGTTCAGTCGGCATACACCCTACCTACGCCAACACATTTCCTGCGGTCATACACCCTACATATCCCGAGAGATGATTTGTGGGCGTACACCCTATCTACCCCGACAGCTTTTTTGTGGGCGTACACCCTACTTTTGTCGACACATAGATTGTCCCTCTAGGTATATGCTTTTGCCGACACTTAATCTGTCGAGGTAGGTACATACCTTGGCCGACACTTAATCTGTCAATGTAGGTACATACCTTGGCCGACACTCATTCTGTCCAGCTAGTTAGGTACGTTTCCCAACACTTACTCTGTGAAGATAGGTATGTACCATGGCCAACAGGTACCATGCAACATCCATATACAGTGTACAGCCAAAACAATAATTTGGCACATATGCAGTGCTCAAGTGTCATCCACAAACGACATCAAAATGAAAATATTTGATATACATATACAATGCTCAAATTTCATCCATAAAGAGCATCAAGATGACAACATACATATATATCGACCCAGGTTCACAACAACCAACATAGTTTGCCCATCCATGAGCACTGCATATGTTTGACCCAGGTTCATAATAACTTACATATATATTGACCCAGGTTCATAACAAAACAAGTCGCATTAATAGGAGCACTACTTGCTGGTCTAAATGAGTTCAAACACTAGTCCAGAACACAAGTCATATACATGAGCACAGAGTTCTACTCCAAAATACTTGAAGCACCAAATAACACACAGAAGATTCATGGCATGGTTGAAGTTGGCCAGTCCAAAATACTACAAATAGCCAAATGTTCCATGACACTCCAAGTCATCATATCCATGCGCTAGGTGGCTAAGTACCTGAAATCCATAAAAATTTCTCAAGTGAGCATTCAACCCCAAAAATGTTCAAAGTTCAAATAAAGATTGGCAGGAACAGATTATGCATGGTTTTATTCTCCTTAATAAATTACAGATAGGATTTAGAAATTATTTGCATGGAAGTTTCATAGCAAGCATAGTACATTGAGAAGAGATCACCAGGACATTCATAGCAAGCATAGTTCAAATAAAGATTGGCAGGAACAGATTATGCATAGTACATTGAGAATAAAAAAACCATGACAAATTTGTTCCAGGACATTTACATTGAGAATAAAACAATGCATAATTCTGCACACTACTCCTGTATTTGAATGTAATATAGGACACCTCTGGCTACAAGTTGTTCTGGCCCGTCTCTTACACTCAGCAAAGTGATACAATAAATTATGAAAACCCACAAATGCAAACAATCAATATCTCACTCAGGTTTACAATTAAAAAAAGGCAGTAAAAAAGAATAGAATGCAAAGAACATAACAATAGCTAGTGAAGTGCTACCATGAATTAGATAGGCGAAAAACATGATATGGATTTGTGCCAGCAATAAACAGATGGTTTCTCACATTCAACAAGCATTCCACTATTTCCAATCACAATAATTTCATCACATCACATAAAAAGCTGTTGATGGCACAACAATCACACAATACAAGGAAAATAATGCATCATAGTACACTTGAAGTATGGAGTATGTCATAGTACCTGCACCTCGTGGCACATTGGCTGCCTTCTGTGCATCTTTGATCTACAACAATAATCATTACTTAACATATCCCATGGCCAATAGGTGATCAATCAGCGAAAAAGAAAAGAAATCAAGTGCTCTAGATTCTTACCATAGCAGATGGCCATGCAATTGATTTACCCTTAGCATCTGCCATGGTAAGCACATCTCCATACGGACGAGGCAACTGAGTGTCCCTTTTGAACACCGAATAGACGACAATTTCAACAAATTGAGAACCTAGAGGCTCACCCCCCACCACAGCCTTTGGATTGGTTGTTTGAATTGTTCCTTTGGCAACAGCAACACTTAAGGGTCTACTTATGCTATATAGTATCACATCTCTTCCACCCTATAGGGAAAAATTTTAATTCGGACCATACTTTCATTTTAAAGAAGCAAGTTCAAGTGTACAAATACATATTATTGTGTAGAAAAGCATAGAAAATCCGAAGCAGAAAAACTTAAGTTAATAAACAATCATATTGACAAGATCTAGTTAAATGAATTATCATTCAGACTTAAGTCAAATGAATTTTCATTCAAGTTGTATCATAGCATTAAATTCAAATGAAGTTGAATCATAGCATAGCATTACAGTCAAAAGGAGGGCATAACATGTTCTATGTAGGAAAGAAAGGTTTACCCCTTATTGCTTGTCAGGTTTCTGTACATTAACAACTCTTCTTCCAATTCCAATAGCATTTGACTCAGCCACGTCCTCCAGAATAGTATTACCTTCTTTAGTATTACTAGCTTCTCTTGTCCTTATGTTTTACATCAAAATCAAGCATTATAGATGTTACTAAATATAATAAACTATAAAGAAATCATATCACTACATGTTCCACTATTGCAGAGATACAATATAGTAGAACTATCGTGTTACATGTTGTGCTGTTGCAGCAGGTGTGCTATTGGGTTGATCTTGTTGCCCTTGTGAAGACAAAAGAAGTTCCCTCATCTCAGCCATTTGCTTCTTCATGTCATCCATTTGTGTCATTTTCTTCTTCATGTCGTCCATTTGTTCTTGCAGATGTTCCACTTTTTGGTCAGATACACGACACGCCTCCATTGCCATTTGAAGCTTTGTAGATTTATACTGCTGGGTTCCAGGCAACTCTAGTTCAAATGGAGTTCGACCCAATCCGATAGCACGAACATATCCATTTTTTTTCTTTTCCACAAACAAATGCGAACAAATCACCATCCTTAATACCATTGTCCACTAATTCAGGGTGCTTTTCTGCTTCATCTTGAAGTTCTTTCTGTAAATTTCAGAAATGTGTTATGTGTCCTAGTATATTTACTACATAAACAAAAATATGAAAGGCATCAAAAACTTAAAGTGCATCTGAACTTACAATTCTTATTGCAGACCCTTTTTGAGGAAGTCCACTAATTCGATGTGTATGTGTTTCAATAAACAGTTCATGTCTATGCGGGCGACGATTGAGCACCTCGGTCTATGTCAAGTAATAAAAAGATTAAAACAATTTTCAAAATGTATAAACATCCAAGTTTACAACAAAGATTGCATGGTTGCATACCATTTCAGTGTCAACCCGAGCAAAACTCTTACTTCCAGATGTGTGATTTTGATTATGATTTGCTCGATTTTTTTGCCTCTTATTGAGCGGGCCTACGAAATGGTGTCATAAAATCATGTCAAACAAGTAGAATCATATGTCAATACCAACCTAACAAAGAGCATACCTTAGCTTTTGGAGTTAACCAAAATGCAACAAGCAACTTCCATTGGTCAGGATGAACTCTAGCATCACATGATGCTATAAGTTCATCATACGTATAGGATTCATCATAATATTTCCTCTTTAGGTCTGATTTGAAGTCTTTCCATTTAATTTGTGTTGTTTTCATATACCATTGGAAAACTCATTGGTCTAATTCCCAAAACAACTGAAAAGTAGGCATTCAAAAAAAGCCATTAGAGAACAATACGACATATACTAAATTGCTAGTCACTCCTAATCATAACAGTAAGATAGCATCCAGGACATAAGAGCAGGACATAAACGCATTACCTTTGCCTCAGCCCATAAAGCAAGTTTTCTCGATAGATCAACCTTCCTCCAATCATCAAATTCAATCAGAAAACCCTTGGTTCTTATTTGTGTTCCAACAAAGTTAGCAAACCGTGTAGCAGATTTACCACAAGGCTGACCATACTCATTTATTTCCAACTTGAGTTTAGGCTTGTTTTGCCTTCCCCATATGCTTTTCATAGCAGTAACTTTCCTGACCTCCCGTTCCTGGCCTGATACACAACAAATGCAGAAAACAGGTTTAGTACTGTCAGTGCATTATCATTCAATTGCAAGGTTCACAAAGAATGCACAAACTAACTTCTAAGCAATGCAAGGTACACGTATCAAAGTTAAGAAGCATACCTTCAGGTTCATTCACTACAACCTCAGGTTTGGTTATTATTTCAGTAGTTAATCTTGAAGTAGACCTCAATTGTCGTTCAGGAGCTTGAGTTTGTGAAACAGGATTTTGCTTTTGTCTCTACAATTACAACATAAATAAGTGTTAACTATTCTAAATGGGATAGCCATATCAATGTTCAGCTTTTCATAGCATGCAAACATGTCATTCTGCATGTGCAAACATATGCATTACTCAAAGCAATACCTTTTCCTTCTTTCGGGGAGCAGGTAGGCCTTCTGACACATATGCATCTGCTAGAACTTTCAGATTCAAAGTTCTTTTCATGTTCTCGTTTTGTTTTCTAAGTACTTCAACTACATTTTTGTTCTTTTCGAGTTCATATTCAGGGATTCTTTCTGCGCTTCTTGCTGCGGTTGCCATTTTTGCTCCTGCTCCTGTAAGTGTTTACAAATGAGTTAGTAGTCTATACAACAATCAAGTATTTGAACTAACATCACAACCAAATATTACACAACTACCAAATAAGATGTAGAAAATCATTATCACACTTACTTCCTCTTTGGTGCAGCAACAATTATTCCATCTATATCAGTCCTTACATGAGAAAATTTGGTATAATCAATGTCAGGATCAACATCTGTGTGTAGATCAATTAACAACCCCTTATTAGCATTTTCAAGAACTACATTTTCATCATCATCATCCATATTTTCTTCATCCACAGCGGCCATAGAGTACATGCCATGTGGTTTATTGTTCGGACAATTGCACACCAACCTTCATTATCAACCTCTGGAACATAGAAAACTTGTGTGGCTTGTGATGCTAAGATGAAAGGTTCATCTGATAACTTATCACCGCTACTGAATAAATGGTTGAAGTTAACAGTTGTAACCCCAAAATGATCAGTTTTTACCCATTTGTCTTGTTCACGATTGTCAACCCAATCACATCGAAATAACACCATATATCCTTTTTGGCGGTAGTTTAGCTCAACTATCTCCCTAATAATGCCATAATATATCTCTACTCCTTCTGAATTTTGCGCAGCTATAGCTACTCCACTATTTTGAATAGGTCTACCATCATCACTTGAGTGTGTATGGAAATCAAACCCATTAGTAGTATAGCTGTTAAATTTTAGCAATCATGAAAGGCTCTTGGGCTAAAATGTGCATTTCTTCTGATACTTCTACACCTATTTCAACTAATGCCAACACCTGAGTATAGAATTGTTGTTAGTTACAACAAGTCAACATGATTAATGTTGAGCACAATAGGTCAAGTCATGTCCTACTTACATGTTGTCGAAACCACTCATGAAATTTCTCATGTTGCATAGTATTGATTGCTTTTTCATTGGGAAGACCAATTGAGGATAGGTGCTCGCGGTGCTTCCTATAATTGTGTATCAAATTAACTATTGTAAGAAAGATAAGAAAGGAAGAGATAATATTACTACAGCATGGGAAGCTTACTTCACATAAGGTTTTATTTCATTGTGGTTGAACAAGACATATCTATGTGCTTGGATCCAAGAATTGGTCGATAATGATACAATGCTACCCAAACCTTGCCCCTTGTGGCAGAAGTATGGATTGGTACTGGAGGTTTCATTATTCAGCACCTCAACATTATTATCTTGCCGGGTGAACCTAGTCTCACACCCTTTTAGATA
>NW_024118950.1:0-8237 GCF_003073215.2 Triticum urartu
TCCGTCAGCGCGGATTTTGTCCGGCGCGGCGCGGTGGACGAGGAGCTAGGTTTTCGGGAGGAAGGAGGAGATTTTTGGGGGTTCTTTATATAGAGGTAGAGGGAGTTAGGAGTGTCCAAATGAGGTGCGGTTTTCGGCCACACGATTGTGATCGAACGTTCTAGATGATGGAGAGGGTTTTGGTGGGTTTTGGGCCAACTTGGAGGGGTGTTGGGCTGCAACACACACGAGGCCTTTTCGGTCCCTCGGTTAACCGTTGGAGCATCAAACGAAGTCCAAATGGTACGAAACTTGACAGGCGGTCTACCAGTAGTAAACCAAGGCCGCTTGGCAAGTCTCGGTCCAATCCGGAAATGTTTAATCCCGACATAGAAAGAAAGGTAGAAATGACCACCGGAGGAGAACGAAGCGCCGGAATGCAAAACGGACAACGGGGAAAATGCTCGAATGCATGAGATGAACACGTATGCAAATGCAATGCACATGATGACATGATATGAGATGCATGACAACGATAACAACACACGGAGACAAAAACCCGAACCCGAGAAAATAAAATAATTTAAGGCCGGAAACGGCAAGAGTTGGAGTACATATTGGGTAAATCATATCCGGGGTGTTACACCAGTACCAGTTTCTGTTTTTTTGCCTATTTTAGGGTTTCGCAGAAAAGGAAAATCAAACGGAGTCCAATTGACTTGAAACTTCATGGAACTTATTTTTGGAAGAAAAGAAGCCCAGAAGACTTGGAGTGCACGTCAGGGGATCTACGAGGAGGCCACGAGGCAGGGGGCGCGCCCACCCTCCTGGACGTGCCCTCCACCCTCGTGACCCCCTTGACGTACTTCTTCCGCCTATATATCTCCATCTTTACCTACTAATAAACCAGCGACTGCTTCTGGCCGTACGTCGTCGGCCTTTTTGCAAAAAAGTCCCCCTGTTTCTGAGAAATTAACCCGCAGTCCTACTTAAGTGTATCTGAGAAAACACTTCATTCTTACAAAAAGGACCCCGCACTTTTTTGTATTCAACCCGTGATCCTGTTGGGGTGGCTCTGAGATAACGTTGCAAAAATACCCCGGTGTAGAACGAGCGGCTGGGGCGGCGGCTGCTCGATGGAGAACGAAGGCGACGGCTGGAGCTCACGGGGGTCGGATCCGGGACCGGCAGGGCCTGGGGACGCCGATTCAGAGGTGGGAGGATGGGTCGCAAGTGAAGAGAGGGAGGTGAGGAAGAGAAGAAGGAAGAAAGGAGGGGAGGGCAGGAGCTCGCCGGAGACGGGCGACGGCGGACGGACGGCCGCGGGAGACGGAGGGATCCAGAGCCGCCCGTTCGGGCGACACCAATCAGGCCACGGGTGGAGTACGAACGAGGACTTGACCACTAGGTATTCCATTCATCTCCCCTCTTTTCCTACCTCCCCTCAATCTGCCCCTCCCCCCATCCATCCAGCGCCGCCGTTGTTTCAGCACCCGCTCGCCAGGCACTGCCGTGCGGAGCCACCTTCCCAGCGCGCCGCCCCGCCTGCCCACGTCGGAAGGCTCCCCACCCCCACCACGCGCCAGTTCGGCCCCACTGCCCATAGCACTACTGCAGAACCTTTTCAAATCGAAGCTCAGAGCATGCGAACCTCTCTCTGTACTGGTGGTCATGGACGGATGTTTCTGCTCCTCTCCCTCACAAGCTACCCCTCTCTCTATCTCTTATATATGGATGGACAACTGCATTCTTCCCAAATAAATATGTGCCCCTTTTCTTGAGATTGCGCCCACAACATGTTTGATGTTATGCTTATAAAGAGTTGAACTTCATTTTTTTCCCAGGTTTTTCTTTAATGTATGAGGCCTGGTGTAATTTGTTTTCAAAGTGAACATACTGCACATGCCAATGCATCTAGGAAAATTAAGTTATTTTTTTCGAACAAACTGGATGCATAAATTTTGGATATGAACATTGAATAGGTGCTGAAATGTTATGCTAATAATAGTTTCCAACTTGCATTTTAGCAGAACTACAAAACTATAGAAATATATCAAAACTATTATAACTCAATCAATTTGAAGTTTTTAATTATGTGTACTGAAAATGGATTTGGTGTCCACGACATGTGGAGTTAAGGTCAAGTTAGCTTATGTGCTGATGTTCTTCTCCTATAACATGATGCACCCTTGACTTACTTTTTTAGATGCTCTCACGCAGACACACAAAAATGACAACCAGTAGGCGCTTTCGGACACCCGACAGATTGACAGCACAGAAGCAAAGATATCCAATACGAGGCCATGATGCCCAGCAGAGACGTAGCAACAAAGGTGATAAACTCTGGTCTTTTTGGTACAATAAGTTTTTCTTCAGACAGAGAGGCTCTAATTTTGGTCGATTGATCGGCTCAAGTTACGCGCACATATATGCCTAGGCCCTTCTTCTGGATGCTCTGCATCCTCTCTCAGTAATGCACTTTGTTATTTGTTGATCATTTATGGATAGATATTGCCTATTGGATAATGGCACTGAAAACATCATACCAAACAGCATTGGCAACATTGAGAAATTGAGAAAGCTTCTTCTCTGTTTGAGTTGAAATTAAGAAACCACACATAGAGCAATGCCGTCTTCATCATGCTGCAACTATACAGCTCAGGGTGGCCAAACTCGAAAAGTTGATGCAAAATTTAGTTATGATTCCTTTGTACTGTCTACAATATTATAAATAAAATATTGCTACTAAATATCTACGAGTGATGATGCATGCAAACAATTTCTTAGAGATAGGCTGTTTACAATCATGCACAATGCAGATCTGTTAATTTTTAATTTTGAAATAATGGATATGTTCTATTAGCTTGAGCAGTTGACAGGACGCCTTTTTTTGTTTTTCATGATTGCAGAAGCTCAAGTACTTGAGCCATTTAGAAAAAAAAACACTAAAACTACTTGCGAATCCAGTGCATCTTTATCAAGATAAATAATATTATAGGTGTTGCCATCTATGATCATTTCCCTATTCATACTCTGCAACTCCACTTGAAAAGGGCATGAAGTCAAGAAAAAGGCTGCGAGCTTCTGATGGATAATAAATCTCATGGTCAGACCATGGGTACATTGGGGTCAGAGCGCCTCAAGACAATTAGTTGCTAACTAAAAATGGCAAGAACCTCAGTTGAAGGACCTTACTCTGATTCACAACCACAATAGCACAGTAGATAACTTGGTAGTTTCATGTTTAACAACTTCTACTTTGATACTTTTTCGACAGCTTGATGGAAAAGCTCGACAGAATAACATGGTTACAACTAACAGTCTGACGGCCTAAATCAAGTATGTTCCTTCTTCCCCTGCCTGATTAATATACACCAGCTCTATGATCTATCTCAAATATTTTCAATCACTGAAAAGTATCTACCCAAATATAAATCAAGTATGTAGTTTTGTAGTGGAATCTCTAAAAAGACATATTTAGAAACAGAGGGAGTACAATCAAGGAGTTGTGATCAAGCTGCGGCGGCGGTCGCCTGACCATCGACGATGAGTGCCTCGGGGATGCCCCAGCTTTCATGTATGTGATGGCTTGCCAACAAATTTTCTTGTCATGGTAACGTTTATTTAAGATCGCAATGTTCTAGCCCCAAAATAGAAGCTAGCCATCGGATATGTTTGCACTGGTTACTACAGGATGCAAGAGGCACATAAGTTCTCAAATGATTTCATGGCATCCGTACAAGCGATGAAGGAGGGAATTTTTAATGTATAAAGGCATACAAACTTGACCTAAATAAGTGCCCTTGTGTTTCTGTTATATTTTCCTATGGCTGCGATATTGTAACTTAAATTAAATAGTGTTGTGTTTGTCTCAGCTCTCTTCATGCAAATTGCTGCTATACCTATATGTTCCTCTCAGTACTGCTAATGGAATGGCATTTCAATTCATATACAACAAGTGCAATTACATCTTGTGAAATATCAGTTTTTAGTTATATTCTGTGTAGTCCAGCAAAATGCAGTTAGAATCTCTCATAATTCAGCTAATGGAGATGTTATATTTTTGTTCTGTGGTTAAATGCAGTCACAGTCTGTCAAAATCAAGATAAATGAAGTCACATGTATGGCCAAATTATTGCTTCAGGTACTGTACAAAGTGCACTTCACATGCATGACACAAGGATCGACCAGGACAACACTTTACAGAACCCTGCAACACAACCACTGACAGTAACGTAGTTCTCAATGAACACCTGAGGTTACATAACTAACACATCAACAGGATTGAATCCGTTGTCAGTATAGAAAATGTTGGCTCGGATGTTATGTGCACAACCTGTGAGATGGTTGTTGTTTGGATAGAGAATCAGCTCCATGAAAACAAAACAAAGGAGCTGATATTGCAATAGGTTAACCAGGTTACTTTGTGATTTGCCTTGCCCTTTACCATTCTCTGATGCAATGTAATTCGTGAAAGAAAGGTAACAGGTGACAATACTTTTGCCTTTTATTCCAGCTGTGTGAACATTTACGGAGCCCGAACGGGGAGTCCACAGTCAGCTGCTGTGAGACCTCGAAAATGCGGGTTCTTTTTTCGTTGCTTACAGCGAGAGCCGTTGTTGTGGATGAGAACAACCACCATGGATCCCTCGCTCCAAGTCATGGTCCAAGTTGCTGAATGTCCACAAGAAAATTTATCTGTAAGCAACGCTACAACCCCATCTGTCTCTCATACAATATTCTATGTTTTGCAAGTTTGTGTTGCCCACCTATTTGTTAATATGCTTCTCAAGGTCTAAAAATACTCTCTCTATCTGTCTCTCTTTCTCTGTCATCCATCATGCTCTGTTTTGCAAACTGTGCTAGCCACTTATTTGTTAATATGCTTCTCAAGTTCTAAACATATTTTGTCAGATTTCTCACACATTGTACAAGGATTATAGTGAATAAATTTTAAAAGAGCGGAATCACATATCAAAAAGTCCAATTCATAGAGGCAATGACCTACTGAATGTTGGTAATAATGATGCTATTATTTTTTAGAATAAACTCGAACTACAGGAACCATATAGTAGTGGTGAAAAAATGGATAGTGATAAACAACTTTTGTATTTTTCTTATTCGGATTAAAGGGACCTCATTCCCAGAGCTACTTGACGAAAAATAAAATGTGTGCATGCGCCAATGAAGTCCAGAAATTAATCCTCATGTGTGTCCAATATTTTGTCTGAGAAGTCCGAATGTTCAGTGTTGGTAAAGTATACCTCCCGCTGATAGAACAGCGGAAAGATCGTTTCGTTGATGGCGAGTTTGCCCTGATACTGATATCTAGCGCGCGTTGGTAGTGTCATGCTGCCTGGTCGGCGCTGCAACTACACAGCTAAGCAGGAGGTAGGTGAGATGAGGCGAGCCTGAGATCTGGAGCATCCAGTAATAGTGTTGATTTTTGTGTGTGTTTGTTTTTTCTGGTAGTGACACCTATGAAGAAAGTTAGGCGAGCAAGAACATGTGGTTGTGGTGCTTCGTCTCCTTGCCTACAGTTTATATCTTAAGCTTCCCTTGCTATGTGTAATATGGCTAGGTAAAATCTGCATATGACAAGAGACGTATATCCATGCATAAGCAATTGACGTTACTTGCCAACCAATTGATGTTTGCAAACTCATCCTAATAGTAACTTCTGTCTCAATCTTAATTGTTCAAGAATCAACATTTGCACATTTAAGTGTATTCATTGGTCATTTTTTAATATGTCCTTGCAGATTAGTTGCTGAAAAACAACCCAGCCACCTACATTTGGCTGGACCATATATGTTTGATTAATGTTTAATGAAACGGCCCATGTTCCAGCAGATCCTTGCATTTTGTGGCATCTACAATGCTAGGAACTGCATCCCGAGGGGCATTAGAGACAGCGGCGGCATTGGAGCAGGTGCATCATGCGATTTGGTTGAGACGCACATATCACTATCTTGTTTCTGATGGTGTGTCTACACTGGCTACTACATGCTGCTCTCCAATCTATACACAACAAAGAAACAGTACTCTGAAGCAGGTTTGTTGAAGAACAAGGTCAAGAGCAGGAAGATGATGAAAACACCAGGATGTACTCTAATTGAGATAGGTGAAAAACAACATCTCTTCGTGGCTGACATACTTCATGTTTTAGTTTGATATTACTGTATGGTTTAGTTCATGAGTCCACAGGTTAAGTTCATGGCTCATGTTTATTCTCCGGTGTATTTGGCAAGTCTCACTTATTAATTAGTAGTATCGCTCTACATCATGGCCACACCACGTGATATGAGCTTAGTTTTTTCATACTGAACACTTAACTGGATTAAAACTATAAGTGGGTTTCTGACTATTTGTCGGTAGATCAAAGGTGATGGCTCTCAGTGGTAAAACCAACATGCATCAGGTTCTTAAGACATCACTAAATTTCTTATAAAATGTGTTTTGCTTATTCACAACACTTGTAGCTAATGTAGCTAACTGAAGATCGAAAGATCCAATCAACCAATGTATCTAACTGAAGCAAAATCACTCATCATGCCAGTAGGCTAATGTGGCCAGAAATTAGATAAGAGAGGAATGTTAGCAACTCATCAACATTGAAAGCACACAAAATGTTTCAGTTTTTAGGCCACTACTTTGTTTTGAAGAGCTATTTATGTGAGCTTTTTCTGTAGCATAGGACTACAGTTTTTCGGATAACATTCATCCACCACAAAAAATAGTACATGTACATATATTGTTTTTCTATATATATGTTCATGTACTATATTTCAATTGGGGATTCCCGCCTCCCGCAGCCCTGCCGCCGTGTCCTGGCCCTGCCATTGTCGTCCTGCTCTTGATCGGATCGGGTGGGCCGCTGCTCGATCTGCAGCCCAAAGAAAGTGTCGAACCGTTTTTTTCTTAACTCACCGAGGATTGTGGGTTGAATACCAAAAATACATTGTCTTTTCTGTAAAATTGCCTCTTCATGTACGCATCCATCTCCTTCAATAGCAAGACGGATGGTCTCTGGTGTTGCACATCCACCTGCCGCTTTTTTCAATGGTTTTCACGACGGATGGCTGTTGAGCCCATCTCAAGTGAATAGCTGGATACCATGTTGTTGGGCCATCATTTATCCCTAACAAAATTGAAGTTTTTTCTTTGATAGGACAACATAGTTCTATAGATTATATTCATCATAATTACTTGCAAGTTCTCAAGAAATATTTGTTTTGCTACTATAAAAAAGATGACTAGACTGACTTAAGGGTATAGCTTGTAATGTGACGTTAGTTGTTGAATTAGTTGTTTCATGCTATTTGAAATGTTTTCCGTAACACATTGGATAGTATACTTTCACACGTCACATATTTCAATATATGAAGTGCCGCGTACCGGCGTGTGGAGCAGGTTTTGCAAAATTTTCCCGTTGCAACGCACCGGCATATGTACCAGTATACCCTAAAAACATCCGAGAGCACAATAGATCGGGAGTTCCGCCGCCAGAAGCCTCCGTAGCCACCGAAAGTCACCCCGTTCCGGCACCCTGCCGGAGGGGCAATCCCTCTCCGGTGGCCATCTTCATCATCCCGGTGCTCTCCATGACAAGGAGGGAGTAGTTCTCCCTCGGGGCTGAGGGTATGTACCAGTAGCTATGTGTTTGATCTCTCTCTCATGTTCTTGATTTGGCACGATCTTGATGTATCGCGAGCTTTGTTGTTATAGTTGGATTTTATATTTCTCCTCCCCATCTACTCTCTTGTAATGAATTGAGTTCCCCCTTTGAAGTTATCTTATTGGATCGAGTCTTTAAAGATTTGAGAACACTTGATGTATGTCTTGCCGTGCGTACCTGTGGTGACAATGGGATATCACGTGATTCACTTGGTGTATGTTTTTGTGATCAACTTGCGGGTTCCGCCCATGAACCTATGCATAAGGGTTGGCACATGTTTTAGTCGTGATTCTCTGGTAGAAACTTTGGGGCACTCTTTGAGGTCCTATGTGTTGGTTGAATAGATGAATCTGGGGTTGTGTGATGCATATCGTATAATCATACCCACGAATACTTGAGGTGACATTAGGTTTTTGGTTGATTTGTGTCTTAAGGTGTTATTCTAGTACGAACTCTAGGGTTGTTTGTGACACTTATAGGAATAGCCCAACGGATTGATTGGAAAGAATAACTTTGAGGTGGTTTCGTACCCTACCATAATCTCTTCGTTTGTTCTCCGCTATTAGTGACTTTGGAGTGA
>NW_024118951.1:0-11278 GCF_003073215.2 Triticum urartu
CAATCCTGCAGGGCTTCGCCAAGCACCACGGGAGAGGAGGAAGGAGAGATGCAGGGCTGCGCCATGGAGAGGTCCAAACTCGTATGTCTGCAGCCCCAAATACCTCAACTATATATAGGGGAGAGGGAGGAGGGTGCGCCCCCTCTAGGGTTCCCACCCCTAGAGGGGTGGCAGCCCTAGATGGGTTTGGGGTGGCGGCCAAGAGGGGGAGGAGAGGGAGGCGTAGGGAGCATGGGCCTTAGGGCCCATCTGCCCTTAGGGTTTGCCCCCTTTCCTCTTCCGTTGCGCCTTGGGCCTTGGGGAAGGCGCACCAGCCCACTCAGGGGCTGGTCCCTTACCACTCTTGGCCCATGCAAGCCTCCGGGGCTAGTGGCCCCACTTGGTGGACCCCCGGGACCCTCCCGGTGGTCCCGGTACGTAACCGATAAAACCCGAAACTTTTCAGGTGACCAAAACAGGACTTCCCATATATAAATCTTTACCTCCGGACCATTCCGGAACTCCTCGTGACGTCCGGGATCTCATCCGGGACTCCGAACAACATTCGGTAACCACATACAAACATCCTTTATAACCCTAGCGTCATCGAACCTTAAGTGTGTAGACCCTACGGGTTCAGGAGTCATGCAGACATGGCCGAGACAACTCTCCGGTCAATAACCAACAGCGGGATCTAGATACCCATGTTGTCTCCCACAAGACCCGTCGGTTTCCCGATACCTTGTTCAATCTCGTTACCGGCAAGTCTCTTTTACTCGTTCCGTAACACATCATCCCGTGATCAACTCCTTGGTCACATTGTGCACATTATGATGATGTCCTACCGAGTGGGCCCAGAGATACCTCTCCGTTTACACGGAGTGACAAATCCCAGTCTCGATTCGTGCCAACCCAACAGACACTTTCGGAGATACCCGTAGTGTACCTTTATAGCCACCCAGTTACATTGTGACGTTTGGCACACCCAAAGCACTCCTACGGTATCCGGGAGTTGCACAATCTCATGGTCTAAGGAAATGATACTTGACATTAGAAAAGCTTTAGCATAGAAACTACACGATCTAGTGCTATGCTTAGGATTGGGTCTTGTCCATCACATCATTCTCCTAATGATGTGATCCCGTTATCAACGACATCCATTGTCCGGGGTCAGGAAACCGTAACCATCTATTGATCAACGAGCTAGTCAACTAGAGGCTTACTTGGGACATGGTGTTGTCTATGTATCCACACATGTATCTGAGTTTCCCATCAATACAATTCTAGCATGGGTAATAAACGATTATCATGAACAAGGAAATATAATAATAACTAATTTATTATTGCCTCTAGGGCATATTTCCAACAAAACCTGGTGCCCCTGTTTCTGCTGCGGCAATTGGGAAAAGAGAACAGAGGCTGAAATGGGCAAACACCTGCAGAAGAGTGGTTTTACGCCCGATTATACGGTGTGGACATATCATGGTGAGTCTGCCCAACATGACCGAGCTGAGGTGGATCGTCGTCGCACCGACGAGCATGGTACCGGTATGGAAAACATGGTGCAAGACTATGATGATGCTCGGGATTCGTACGAGGAGATGGAGGAATCTGCAAAGGCCTTCAATGAAATGTTGGAGTCTTCAAAACGTCTGCTTCACGAGCACACTGAGCTTTGTCATTTGGATGCCATCTCACAAGTAATGGCTCTGAAGGCTCAGTTCAACTTGGGTAGAGAATGCTACGATGCAATGATGACAGTATTTGGATGCTTTCTACCCAAAGGCCAGGTAATGCCTGCAAACCTATACCAGTCGGACAAAATCATCCATGCACTGAAGATGCCCTATGAGAAGATACATGCCTGTCAGAAAGGATGTGCCTTATTTAGGATTGACTATGCGGACTTGAACTATTGTCCCATTTGCAGGTCTTCCAGGTATTTTGTGGTAGACAACGGTATGGGTGAGAAGACACAGACCAAAATCCCCGTTAGTGTTCTTCGGTATATGCCAATCGTACCAAGACTTCAACGTCTTTTCATGGTCGAAGAGACGGCCAGACAGATGAGATGGCACAAAACAGGCAAAAGAACCAAACTAGATGCACATGGGAATCTGATGATGGTACACACATCGAATGGTGTTGCGTGGAAAAACTTTGATGAATTACATGCTGACAAAGCAGCAGATCCGAGGCATACTCGAGTCGGCATCAGCACAGATGGGTTCAGTGTGTTTGGTATGACGGCAACCCAATACAGTTGTTGGCCCGTATTTGTCTTTCCACTCAATATCCCCCCCGGACAGATTATACAAAGAAAGAACATTTTCCTGACATTGATAATTCCAGAGCCCAACTATCCGGGGAAAAATATGAATGTGTACATGCAGCCGCTTAAGGACGAATTGCAAGAAGCCTGGGATAATGGGTTCAAGACATACGACGCCTATAGCAAACGGAACTTCATAATGCGTGTCTGGTACAAGTACTCGACGCATGACTTGCCGGGGTATGCGCTATTCGTTGGCTGGTGTGTGCATGGAAGGTTCCCGTGCCCCACATGCAAGGGAGCTCTTGAGTTTCGTTGGCTTCAGGATGGTCGCAAGTTTTCTTGCTTCAACATGCATAGACAGTTCCTGAATCCTCGCCATAAGTTCAGGGAAGACAAGAAGAACTTCATCAGAGGTAGAGTTGTCAAATACTCTGCACCACCTGCATTGACAGGCCAATAGACCCTGGATCAGTTAAATGCTCTCGAGCCAGATCCAGAGCATCCAGGGTACTTCAAGGGGTATAATTCTAAGCACGCCTGGACTCACAAGACATGCTTATGGGATTTGCCTTACTTCAAAGACCTCCTTTGCCCACACAACATCGACGTGATGCACACTGAGAAGAATATCGCCGAGGCACTTTTTGGTACATTGTTCGGCATAGATGGGAAGTCAAAGGATAATACTAAGGCTAGAGTCGATCTGGAGGCGCTCTATGATCGGCCGTTACAAAACATGAAAGAACCGAAAGGAAAGCAGAACTGGACGAAGCCAAAGGCATGGTTCAATCTTGGAAGGCCAACTATGAGGGAAATTATCTTGTGTGTGAAAATGCATTTGATGTTCCCCGATGGGTATGCAACGAATCTAAAGAGCGGAGCAAGTCTTGAAAAATTGAAGATATTTGGTCTCAAGAGTCATGATTGGCACATATGGGTTGAGCGGGTAATGCCGGTGATGTTGTGTGGCTTCATCCCTGAGGATGAATGGCTAGTACTGGCAGAACTCAGCTATTTCTTCCGTGTTCTTTGTGCGAAAGAACTATCGCCTGGTGTGCTAGAAGAAATGGAAGAGTTGGTGCCGGAGTTGACCTGCAAGTTAGAGAAGATCTTTCCACCAGGCTTCTTTAATCCAATGCACCATTTGATTTTGCATCTCCCGACCGAGCCAAGTTTGGGGGGGGGGGAGTGCAAAATCGTTGGTGCTACCCAACTAAGAAGATGCAAAAGACGCTTCGAGAAAAATGTAAAATTAAACATAGAATTGAAGCATCGATGGTTGAGGCATTCATCACTGAGGAGGCGGCAAACTTCGTGACAGCACACTACGAAGCCAAAAATCATCATTTGCATAATCCGAAGCCTCGGTACAATGCTGACGACCCTAAAAAGGGTGGATCCAACCTCAGCCTATTCAAAGGGAATCTCGCACCAGCCATTGTGTCAAATCCAGTATCTTTGGATAACGAAGAATGGTGGGCCATTTCATTGTATATCTTCAACAACCTGATAGAAGTGCAGCTGTACATCGAGTAAGTTCTCGGTACATTGTTTCGCAACTTCTATTTCCTTTGGACTGCTCTTATTCCTGGATATTTCACACAGTCGATACGTCGCCATATTCTCGTATGGAGCGGTGATCCAAAAGGCTTCCGTCGAAGAGTATGAGCTTCTCGCAAAGCAAGGAGGCGGCTATCCCGGTTTCATCTCTTGGTTCAAACAAACGGTAATTTCTATTAGACAATTTCATTTCATTCGCTAATTTGTGCGTAATGCAACAATCCTTTCGTATTAAACTTGTATGCTTATTCAGAGTCTATGGACACCGAATTGAGACAAGTCGCTAATGGTTTTGACTATAAGGTCCGTTCATTTGACAAATACAACATCAACGGGTATCGCTTTCGTATGGCCGCCCGAAATTCTACAAATTGTTATTTATCTGCTATCGGCGAAGGAGGTAACGAGTATTATGGGAGAGTTGAAGCAATTTATGAACTTCTATTCTTTGGTGAAAACCCACCGGATGTCGTAGTTTTCAAATGTTATTGGTTTTAGCCGAAGGAGACTAGAAGGACTCATGAACATATAGGGCTAGTTGAAATCAACCAAAGCACCCATTTAGATGTTCTTGATGTCTATATTATGGCTCAACAGGCGACCCAAGTATTCTATATACCGTGGGCCTACCAAACTAATCCAAATTTGAAAGGTTGGGATGTCGTTTATGAAGTGCCACCACGTGCTAGACTATCTCCCCCAAAGGAAGAGGATTATGAACCTCACATTAACCCAGACACATATGAAGGATAATTCTTCCAAGAGACACATCTTTCCAAAAAGCGTTTCAAGAACCGCTATACTTCACCCCAAAACATTGAAGTAGACAGCTACAGTGAATCCGACATCACCCCAGAGGAGGAACAAGAAGAGCCGGATCAAGAAGAGGTTACTGCTGCGGTTGACCTGTCAATGCTTGACCGATTACATCAAGTTGGCCTTCCACATGTTGATGCCACTGAACCCTATGAGCCCGTCATTGATTATAGTGATGGTGATGATTATGCATTTATTGATGATACTGATCAAGATTATTAGTAGTGTCAGGTATTCAATTTTTTTATGTTGTACTTGATGATGATACACTTAAGTGATATACATATTATTATTCATGTCGGTGTTTTTTTATGTTGTACTAATTTCATTTACTCTTTGTCATGGAAGGTGTTGAAAGATGGTGGGCGCTGGTCAGGAGCGCTCCGAGGCCCCTTCTTCGTTGGCGCGTGGTGTGAGGTCTTCCATTCCACATGCACCTCTCCGCCGAGCGTTGTTGGACAGTATGGCGACACAGCCGGGCCCTTCTTCGTCGACCGCGGTGCCCAGCAGGGGACGAGGTAAGAAGAAGAGAGGAGCTGGAGCACGTGGTCGCGGGAGAGGACGTATGTTGACTGCTAGGGCGGCTTCCTCGCCGCCACCCCTAGCATTCACCCGAGCACGTGACTGCTAGGGTGGACTCGTCCGAGGAGGAGGCTACACGGACTCTGGTCCACGAGCCTCCCGTCCACGGGCCTTCGGCCCACGAGCCTCTGGTCGACAGGCCTTCGGCCCATGAGACCCTGGAAGAGCACACGTCTGGATGGGGTACCTGGCCGGATCAGCATGAGGAGCTGAGTAGCCATGCTGATGATGGCGGGGAGCCGACTGATATTGAGGAGGAGGGGGGCACCGTCTACCAACGTGGTTGTACACGGCTCCCGTTCGTGCTGGCGTCCCGCGAGCAGAGGTGGTTGATTTTCCCTGATAGGGAGAGGTAAGTGCATTTAATCTTTTTGTACCTTTTGCATTCACGTTTCGTCAAATAACTAATGTGTTAGCCTTGTCATGCTGCAGGGGTTGGGACCACCATCATAGTGTCCGCTGGCCCAACTCCGTCCTTGGAGTTCTTTTCGGCAAAAGTTCCCGGGGTTTATCACGTTGCCTGGTGAGGTTCGGCTTCTAGAGCTTGGATTGAGTTGGGAGCACTACTTGGCTGCCTCGGCCCCGCCGGGTGGGATTATCGACGGTGTCTTGTGCAAGACGAGGGCAGATGTGGTGCTTAGAAAGTTCTGGGTAATTTCTCCTTTACACAATTAAAAATCTTAAACTACCTAGTTATTAATTGTACTAATCAATATTGTCTCATTTGATTGCAGACATTCTACAGGTGTGAGGAGGAATACGAGGAGGAAGCGGCAAATGTTATCGATAACGTCTGCAAGCGCCTACTACAAAACTTACGGCACGAGGCTCGGGTGCAGGCTGTTCGAGACTACTATGCCACGCGTGGTATCAAGAAGACCAAGCCGGCGTGCCACGAGAAGTTCTTGAGTAAGGAGGAGTACGTGAAGGTAATTCTTATGGCCTTGTATGTACTTCCTTCATTTAGTAATTCATAGCCGTAGTGCTCAAGTTTCTATTTGCTAACTTAGGCCCCTCCGAGATGGTGTGCGGATCGGATGGATTGTTGGGAGGTGTTGGTCAATGAGTGGTGCCCAAAAGAATGGCTAGCCCTCCACAATGAGGCCAAGGACAAACGTTCCCAAATGGAAGGTGTGCCACACCATCAAGGCAGCTCCAACTTATATCAGTTCGGGCGGAACTAGGTATGTGGTTTGCTTCATGATTCATGAAATTCATTCATCATGCTAGCTTTAGCCCTTTAATTACTAATTTACTTTGTTTCACTCTTTCAGGCATGCTACAATAAGGCGGATAGGGTGCTAGAGGTGTACGACCTGTATGCCATGGCCCACACTGCCTCTTACAAGAAAGCCAAGGCATTCTCTCCGTTCGACCTCGATGATCCAAACAACTTCACTAACATCTCCTCCCATGACAAGCTCACGAAATATAGAGATGAGGGGAAGGCGAGGAAGGGGAAGGACTTTATCCCGAGCCAAGGTCCCATTGATACAGAGTTGCTGATGATATCTGGTAGCGGGAGGTCCCATGGCTCCATAGCCATGGGAGATGGACTTATCCGTTGTCCTAGAACTCTCCTGGAGATCAACGCACGCTAGTCGAGCTCCGCTCGTGAGATAAGGCCTCTTGAATGGCCAGTCCAACTCGCCTTCAAGGTTAGTTATACGTACTCAGCTATCTTTCTCCATTACATTGTGTGCGCTTCCATCAATGATTACAAATGGTCATGTCAGTGGTGTTGCAGGTTGCTATACAGAGTGAGAGAGATAGAACGGAGAAACTTCTGGCGAAAGCGGCGGAGAGGCAGCGGGAGTTGGAGGAGAGGACGACAAAGATGTTGGAGGAGGAGAGGGCACGGAATGACATGCAGGCAAGGGCCATGTACGAGCTCCTTGTGGTAAGTTTCTTCTACAGATTAGCCAAAACATTCATGTAGTGTTTGTCTCATTACTAACTAGTATGACTGAGTTGCCAAAACCAAATGTGCAGTCTGTGTGCAAGAAGTCCGGTCAGACCGCTCCGCCAATGCCAGTGATTGCTCCTGGGACCACGGTGAGTTTAATTTGAATGGACATTACTTGCTGGTCTTAACATTTGAGTGTTATCATGCTAACGAGACATTGGAAATGATATCTGGTGCAGCGTAACACCAGACAAGCATCGCACGGTCCTTCTCCAGCTACCGGCACGACCCAGCCCGCTCCTACACCTTCATGATCACGGTAAGTTTCTCTAGTGTTTTGCTTAACAAATGCATAAAGACCTAGACTTAGATTTATTTCCTCCAATATGCTTACCATAATGACCTAGAGTTAGCTTCTTGTCCTCCAAAATGACTTAATAAGCTTACTGACCTCCAAAACCATCCATTTTACCTAAGTTAGCTCTAAAACGATCTATACTTAGCTTACTTATGTCAAAAATTGCATAATTAGCTTAGTTAGCTCATAAATGATCCATTTTACCTAAGTTAGCTCTAAAATGACCCATTTTTACCTCAGTTAGCTTATAAATGATCCATTTTATCCAAGTTAGCTCTAAAATGACCCATTTTACCTTGATTAGCTCATAAATGATCCATTTTACCTACGTTAGCTTTAAAATGGCCCATTTCACCTAGGTTAGCTCCAAAATGAACCATCTTACCTAGGTTAGCTCCAAAATGAACCATCTTACCTAGGTTAGCTCCAAAATGACCCATCACATCTATGTTAGCTCTAAAATGATGCTTTTTACTAAGTTAGCTCATAAACGATCCATTTCAACTAAGTTAGCTCATAAACGATCCATTTCACCTAAGTTAGCTCAAAAATGATCCATTTCTCCTAAATTAGCTCTTAAATGACCCATTTCACCTAGGTTAGCTCATAAACGATCCATTTCAACTAAGTTAGCTCATAAACGATCCATTTCAACTAAGTTAGCTCATAAATGATGCATTTCACCTAAGTTAGCTAAAAAATGATCCATTTCACCTTAGTTAGCTCATAAATGATCCATTTCACCTTAGTTAGCTCATAAACGATCCATTTCACCTTAGTTAGCTCATAAACGATCTATTTCAACTAAGTTAGCTCATAAACGATCCATTTCACCTAAGTTAGCTCATAAAGGATCCATTTCACCTTAGTTAGCTCATAAACTATCCATTTCAACTAAGTTAGCTCATAAATGATCCATTTCAACTAAGTTAGCTCATAAATGATCCATTTCAACTAAGTTAGCTCATAAACGACCCATTTCACCTAAGGTAGCTCATAAATGATCCATTTCACCTTAGTTAGCTCATAAACGACCCATTTCAACTTAGTTAGCTCATATATGATCCATTTTACCTAAGTTAGCTCATAAATGACATATACTTCTTGTTCTAGTCTTCTTCTTGTTCTAGTCTTCTTCTTCTAGTCTTCATCTTCTACTCACCTTTTTCTAACTTTCTTATTTGCCATTTTGCAGATTTCATTCACTTCACGGAAGCTAGCTTGCTATGATGGAGTGCTTGTTTTTTCTTTCATTCTCTTCAAGTATTCTTCTAGCTCGCTATGGTGGAGCTTGCTATCTTGATGACACTTTGAATTGTAATATGTATGGATGGAACAATGTGTATGTGCAACTTGATGGAACTTTCTATGTATGAATGGATGGAACTATATATGTATGTACGATGAAACTTATGTGCTGGATATGTCATATGTTTGCTGTTAAATAAAAAACAGAAAAAATGAGGCAAAGCAGGATTTTTGCCATCAGCCACTGATGGCAAAGCCACCTTTGCCGACAACCGCGGACAGCAAAGTAGCCAGATGGCGGCCACCTGTGCCTCCTCGGAACTGACCCATTTGGCCAGTTTGCCTATAGCGGTGGGCGGCAAAGGTTTTGCCTACAGTGGCTGACGGCAAAGAGTAAACAAATTTGCCTACAGCCACGGACGGCAAAGGCCTGCCGTGTAGTGACGTCCAGCTGACATAATTCGGCGGACGGCAAAGGCCGAACAAATTTTACCATCAGCGGCGGACGGGAAAGGCTGTCGTTAGCCAGCTAACGGACTAACAACGTATTTATTGCCGTCTAGTTTCTTTGCCGTCAGCTGCTGAGGGCAAAGACCCCTTTGCCGTCAGCCACCGAAAGCAGATGGCAAAGTAACTCTTTGTCGATCCTTACTTTGCCGGAGCCTTTTGCCGTCCATGGCAGACGACAAAGACCTTTGGTGTCCACCATTCCTGCCTTTGCCGTCTGCCGTGGCAGATGGCAAAGTAGCTGATTCCTGTAGTGTACATCATACGAGGAAGTGGCCATCCAGCGTCCGATGAATGACGGTTCTGGGCCTCTTCTTCTCTGGCATCGTCGTCCATACCGTCGATGTCCTCAGAGTCATAATCAAGTGTGTTGGTCAAATACTCGACCGTGGCTATGAAGTGGGTGGCGGGTGGGAAGCAAAATTATCCACCTTCAGCCCCTAGTTCAGACTGGATAGAGTTCGGATGTGAGTTCTCCGTCAAGGACAGGTTTTTTAATGAGTTTAGCATGTCGCCCACAGGCGAGTGGTGGAAGATGTCTGCGGCGCTGAATTTGAAGATCGATAAACGATCAAGTTCGGCCTCCACGGGCTCACATGGTTTGGAACTTACGGCCGAAGATGAGTCCGTAGTTCCGGTGGCACAGGTATCGTGTGAGATCAAGTCTATGTGCGGCTCCAACGCCGGGGAATCTGTGGCCTCCATGGCAGGGTTGAGCTTTGATAACCCACAAGTATAGGGGATCGCAACAGTTTTCGAGGGTAGAGTATTCAACCCAAATTTATTGATTCGACACAAGGGGAGCCAAAGAATATTCTCAAGTATTAGCAGCTGAGTTGTCAATTCAACCACACCTGGAAACTTAATATATGCAGCAAAGTAATATGATAGTAGTGGTAACGATAGCGAAAGGTAACGGTAATAAAATTCATGTTTTTGGTATTTTGTAGTGATGGTAACAATAGCAATGGAAAAGTAAATAAGCGAAGAACAATATATGGAAAGGTCATAGGCAATGGATCAGTGATAGAGAATTATGCCGGATGCGGTTCATCATGTAATAGTCATAACCTAGGGTGACACGGAACTAGCTCCAATTCATCAATGTATTCCGAATATAGTCATATGTGCTTATGGAAAAGAACTTGCATGACATCTTTTGTCCTACCCTCCCGTGGCAGCGGGGTCCTCGCGGAAACTATGGGATATTAAGGCCTCCTTTTAATAGTGTACCGGACCAAAGCATTAACACATAGTGAATACATGAACTCCACAGAGTACGGTCATCACCGGGAGTAGTCCCGATTATTGTCACTTCGGGGTTGCCGGATCATAACACATAGTAGGTGACTATAGACTTGCAAGACAGGATCAAGAACTCTCATATATTGATGAAAACATAGTTGGTTCAGATCTGAAATCATGGCACTCGGGCCCTCGTGACAAGCATTACGCATAGCAAAGTCAGAGCAGCATCAATCTCAGAATATAGTGGATACTAGGGATCAAACCCTAACAAAACTAACTTGATTACATGATGAATCTCATCCAACCCATCATCGTCCAGTAAGCCTAGATGGAATTACTCACGCACGGTGGTGAGCATCACGAAATTGGTGATGGAGGAAGCTTGATGATGACGATGGCGGCGGATTCCCCTCTCCGTAGCACCGAACGGACTCTAGATCAGCCCTCCCGATAGATTTTAGGGCTTGGCGGCGGTGCCGTATCATAAAATGCGATGAATCCTTCTCTTTTATTTTTTTCTCCCTGAAAGCAAATATATAGAGTTGGAGTTGAGGTCAAAGGAGCTCCAGGGGGCCCCTGGTCTTCATCTTTTGCAAGTATTTTTTATTATTTCCAAAAAGATGTTCCGTGAAGTTTCAGGTCATTCCAAGAACTTTTGTTTCTGCACATAAATAACACCATGGCAATTCTGCTGAAAACAACGTCAGTCTGGGTTAGTTCCATTCAAATCATGCAAGTTAGAGTCCAAAACAAGGGCAAAAGTGTTTGGAAAAGTAGATACGACGGAGACGTATCAACT
>NW_024118952.1:0-21933 GCF_003073215.2 Triticum urartu
GGTGGATGCCCGCACGTGCGTCAGCGACCTTGCGCGCTACACTGAGTTCCTGTGGGAGGAGGAGGAGGAGGAGCGCCTCGTCGAGCACGCAAAGAGCCTTACCGCCACTGTGGCTGCGGTACACCTCAGAGGCGAGGAATCAGGAGATCTATGAGGAGAACCACCGCTTCGAGAGGGGTCGTCTGGAGCGACAGAGGGCGTTCAAGGTGAGTGTCATTGAAGCTGCAACAGCGGTTGCCCAGCTCGTCGGCAGGCTCCTTCTCCTCCACCTCTTACTGAGCGCGCTTGGCAGAGGAGAGGTAGTCGTAAGTAGTACAAAGCCCCTCTGCAGTAGTAGTATTTAGGGGCTATTTTGTTTAGTTCATCGGACTATAGATGTGGTGGAACTGTACAACGTACTTAAAATTAGCTAGTATATATAGTTGAACTAACTATTATGTGGTTGGCAACAATTGGCGAAAAATTTGGTCGGTTGAGCTGTCGAGTTGAACTGTTTGTATAAATTAAGAACGAATGCTTAATCTATGAATGAAATCTATGCTTAATTACTGAATTTTAGTTGCAAAAATTAGATACTTCTAGTGATTTTTAGCTTCATATTTTGATAAATCGCAGTGTTACAAGGTTGACAAATGGCAATGTTACTAGATCAACAAATGTCAATCTTTCCAGTTTGACAAATGGTAACATACCCAATATGACAGATGCAAATCGCACCAAATTGTTTGTAAGTGGTTGCACACAGGTCATCCAAAAGAACCATTTGCATTGAAGAGATGCACAAATCCTACTCTCACTTTGCATCATGTCGTCCCGGGGTCGACGGGCGGGGGGCGGGAGGACGGTAGCTGGCGGCGTTCAGAGGTAGCGTTCGACGGCGGCGTCCCATGCCGCTGAGGGGGGCGCATGCACAGAGAGGAAGGCGGGCGGCAATGGAAGTCAAAGGGCTCGCTTCCCAGTGAGCCTGCGCAGTGTACAGCTCGCCCGCTTCCCGGTGAGCCTGCGCATTCGAGGACAGCTTGCACTCGTCTCGGTCAGCCTGTGCACCGGACTGCGCTCGCACGCCTCCCATTCAGTCAAGGTCAAGACGCTGTCCGCACGGCACCTCCTATAGCCATTAAAACCAAGACACGTGGTGTCACGTGAATGGTTAACAGAACGCACATGGTTTGAATTATACAAATGTTTGAGATATTAAAGTGGCAGCTATTTTTTCAAAATGCCTTTATTAGCTGTCATTATTCGAGTCTGCCTTCTCTCAAAATGGACACAAAAAATACCACATCATGTCGGGTGCCATTCCATGATAGCATGCCAAGTTTCATGAATTTCATACAAGTTTTGGATTTACTAGAATTTAAAAACCAGGAATCTCAATGTTTTGTCAGCAATCAACGGTGACCTGGTGTTTGAAATGCATTCCCATTTGTTGCATGGGACCTAAGCATGCACCCAAGGACACAAATTTGATATTTCAACCAATTTATATGCACTGGAGCATGTGCATGTAGTTCAAATTTGAATTATGCACATAAATGCATTGAAAACTCAGTTAATGCATAAAAATGTCCAAACATACCCCGAAAAAATCAAAAAAAAATTGACACAACACTCCTGTTGTTCTATGTTGACACGAGAAAAATTTTGGAAGCAATAAGAGGCAATGGATATCGTTTCGTCCCCAAAGGTGGGACGTTCCCTACCGAAACCATCATGCTTGTTCTGAGAAGCTCTGGTTTGTGACAAGCATATACCCAAACCTGCCACAAATGGGACAAAAATTTTACCACGGCATGTTGATGCCGCTCCATGATAGCATGCCAAGTTTCATGAATTTCAAACGAGTTTTGGATTTACTAGAATTTAAAAACAAGGCATCTCAATGTTTTGTCGGCAATCAACGGTGCCCTGGTGTTTGAAATTCATTCCCATTTCTTGCATGGGACCTAAGCATGCACCCAAGGACACAGATTTACTTTTTCAACCAATTTATATGCACTGGAGCATGTGCATGTAGTTCAAATTTGAATTATGCACATAAATGCATTGAAAACTCAGTTAATGCATGAAAATGTCCAAACGAACCCCGAAAAATCACAAAAATTGACACAACACTCCTGTTGTTCTATGTTGACACGAGAAAAAATTTGGAAGCAATAAGAGGCAATGGATATCGTTTCGTCCCCAAAGGTGGGACGTTCCCTACCAAAACCATCATGCTTGTTGTGAGAAGCTCTGGTCTGTGAGAAGCATATACCCAAACCTGCCCCAAACGGGACAAAAACTTTACCACGGCATGTTGATGCCGCTCCATGAAAGCATGCCAAGTTTCATGAATTTTCGACGAGTTCTGCATTTACTAGAATTTAAAAACCAGGCATCTCAATGTTTTGCCGGCAATCAACGGTGCCCAGGTGTTTGAAATTCATTCCCATTTCTTGCATGGGACCTAAGCATGCACCCAAGGACATAGATTTGATTTTTCAACCATTTTATATACACTAGAGCATGTGCATGTAGTTCAAATTTTAATTATGCACATAAATGCATTAAAAACTCAGCTAATGCATAAAAATGTCTAGACGAACCCAAAAAAATCACAAAAATTGACACAACACTCATGTTGTTCTATGTTGACACGAGAAAATTTTGGGAAGCAATAAGAAGCAATGGATATTGTTTCGTCCCCAAAGGTGGGACGTTCCCTACCGAAACCATCACGCTTGTTGTGAGAAGCTCTGGTTTGTGAGAAGCATATACTCAAACCTGTCCCAAATGGGACAAAAAATTTACCACGGCATGTTGATGCGACACCATGATAGCATGCCAAGTTTCATGAATTTCAGACAAGTTTTGGATTTACTAGAATTTAAAAACCAGGAATCTCAATGTTTTGTCGGCAATCAACGGTGACCTGGTGTTTGAAATTCATTCCCATTTCTTGCATGGGACCTAAGCATGCACCCAAGGACACAGATTCGATTTTTAAACCAATTTATATGCACTGGAGCATGTGCATGTAGTTCAAATTTGAATTTTGCACATAAATGCATTGAAAACTCAGTTAATGCATAAAAATGTCCAAACGTACCCCGAAAAAATCAAAAAAAATTGACACAACACTCCTGTTGTTCTATGTTGACAGGGGAAAAAATTTGGAAGCAATAAGAGGCAGTGGATATTGTTTCGTCCCCAAAGGTGGGAAGTTCCCTACCGAAACCATCATGCTTGTTGTGAGAAGCTCTGGTTTGTGACAAGCATATACCCAAACCTGCCACAAATGGGACAAAATTTTTACCACGGCATGTTGATGCCGCTCCATGATAGCATGCCAAGTTTCATGAATTTCAGATGAGTTTTGGATTTACTAGAATCTAAAAACCTGGTATCTCAATGTTTGCGGCCGAGTGACGGTGGCAGGGTGTTTTACATTCATTCCCATTTCTTGCATGGGACCTAAGCAGACAACCAAGGACACATATTTGAATTTTGAACTACTTTATATGTATTAGAGCATGTGCCTATAGTTGAAATTTCAATTATGCACATGAATGCAGAGAAAACTCAGTTAATGCATAAAAATGTCCAAGCGAACCCTGAAAAATCCCAAAAATTGACACAACACTCCTATTGTTCTATGTTGACACTAGGAAAAAATTTGTAATCGAGAAGAGGCGACGGATATCGTTTCGTCCAGAAAGGTGAAACGTTCCCTATCGAAACCATCACACTTGTTGTGTGAGAAGCTCTGTGTTATGAGAAGCTTATACCCAAACCTGCCCCAAATGGGACAAAACTTTTACCACGGCATGTTGTTGCCGCTCCATGATAGCATGCCAAGTTTCATGAATTTTGGATTTACTAGAATTACAAAAGCAGGTACGTCGACGTTTGCTGGAGAGCCACATTGCCGTGGTTTTCGAATTTCATCCCCATTTCTTGCATGGGAGATAAGCATAAACCCATGGACACATATCTGATTTTACAACCCATGTTGGTGCACCAGAGCATGTGCATGTAGTTTAATTTTGAATTGTGCACCTGAAATGGCTAGAAAACCAATTTAATGTATAAAATGTTAAACGAACCCTGAATAATTCCAATTCTTTTACGACACACATATAGTTGCATGTTAACTCCAGATAAAAGGCTAGCAATTCAAACACCGTCCATTGCCGCTATGACCCCATTATGTCATTCTAATCAAGATGAAAAATCAAGTAGATCGCACACAGTTTATTATCACCAACCGTGTGAGATGCAGCACAAAATATCCTGGAGCACCGTCAGTGTATTGTACGCCAATGGTTTACGCGAGAAGGTGCGTCAGCTACAGTCCACAGCTGGTGTCTCAAGCACACCAGCTTGCTCCCCAAATTAATATCATTTCACTGTTCAATCGTCGCCGGTGAAAGATGGGCACGTGAACCCGCATCATGAGGGTAAATTCAGTGGCCCACTACGGGGAGAGCGCGGCCATAGCCGCCATGCGCGTGCTAACAAGGTGCATGAGCGCGGCTGCAATCTGCCACCGGGCAGCCATGGCAGCCCAAACAGCCATTGTTGCTTCTCAGGTGGCGGCAGCAACATCTGCCTCGGGGATAACAACTGGCGAGAGCGGCACAGCAGCTGTCCATTCTTCAGTGGCGGCCTTAACCCTGATGGAGGCCGCCTACGACCATATCGAGGCCGCCCATGCCTAGCTGCTGGCGGTCACCCCACAAATCGAACAAAGCTTCTCCAACAACGGTCGGCAATCCACGGCCGAAGAGCTGGCAATCGCGGAGAGCGTTCGAGCAGCCGTCCGTTCCTCCGCCGCTAGCCCAGATCGCGTCCAAGCCCAGATCGCGTCCACCCACGCCTAGCTCATGGAGGCCTTTTCCAAAGAGATGGCGGACGCGGATGGCGAGATGATTGCCGAGTATGGTGCGATGGATGCCATGGAGCCCCTTCCCCAGGAGAGCGTCGGGCTCGAGCTGGACATGGAGGCGGCGACGGAGATCGACGAGCACCAGCCGTAGTAGTACTGTTTGTTTTGTTTAATTAAGAGCGTTGGTCTTTAATTTGTTAGAGTAATGTTTAGGCCAGTTAGCTCAGTTTAATTGCTGAACTTGCTCGATTAAGAAGTTAGTCTCCTTTGTGTACCCAAATTATGCAATGACGTGGATGACCATTGTAACCAGGGAAATTCGAACTAAAATTTTTGACGTTCAAACTCAACACACACTGGTTAAGCTATCTGAATAGTTCATGATGTTCAAATATCGTACACAGTTCTGAATAAGGGACCGTGTCTGATGACACTTTGCGCGGCAGTTTTTTCGCTGAAGCGATTCCAAATTTTCGGCTTCCGTGGAAATATCTATCTCCCCGCCCCATCCCCTTACCAAAAGCCACATTTCCCCTGTTTCCGCCTTCCTTTTCAAGTTGAAACATTCACTCCTTGCTTGCAGCGTCGCCGCCTCCTCGCCGGCGACCCTCCTTCACGCTGCTCGGCCTCGCCTATCCAGGCAGGTAATCCACACTCGACCCCCATCCTCCTCCTCCTTCCACATCCACATGCCCCGACCGACGGTGCGAGCATGACACCTTCCACCCAAATCACTGACCCCTCCACCAAATAAGCGCCGGCCTAAGCCATGGTGCACGTAGTATAGCCAGGACCTCAGGGAGCATTTGGCAGCGGAGAAGCAAATCGCGGTCGCACGTGGATGAGGTCGCGATGGCTGCCATTCGTGCCGACACCCAAATCTTGGACGAGCACCTTGCCATTTGCTAGCTTTGACGGTTAAGCATGCTCGGTTTACTCGTTGTGTGTGCTACTCCTGCCTTTCCTCCACAAATTCTAGTGAATTGTGCTATCTAATTTTACCATGCAACATGTTGCTCTAGTATATATGTTCTATATGTCATGCAGTGTGGTGCTCACTTATTAACTATTTTGTTAATTAGTTGTCGTCTTCAGTTAACTGTTTGGTTCAATTGTGCAAATGTGATGTTCAATTCTTCAAGCTGCAATTTTGTATTTTCTTCTATGTGAGAAATAAATCGAATCTATCTTCACAAAATACATGAGAAACGAATACAATTGCTATATTTCCAAGTTGTCAAGCATGCTTGGTTTGGTTATACATTGTGCAATGTGGTGCTCAGTTAACGTTTGGTTCATTTGTGTTGTGGTGTTTAGTTAACTGTTTGGTTCAATTCTGCAATGCGATGTTCAATAGTTGTGGGTGCATTCTGTTATTGTATACCATGTGAGGAGTAAATTGAATTTGGCTGTAGTAATTACTTAACCTGATGACTAACTACCTTATATGTGTTGCAGGGAAACAATGGGAAGCATTGAGGTTTACAATCGAGGTTAGCACGTGCATGGTCCGTTGTCTAATAGCACATTATTGTGCAATTGCAGGAACCATTCTAATATTTTGGTTTTTAACAATTTGGTCTTGCACATGTAGGTCCTGCTGTCAGAGGTTTTGACCCACTGTTCGACCCTTTTTGCATATGGGGAAATGAGTTGTCCATGAATATCAATCAAATCAAGAAACTCGGAAAGATTGTTAGGATAAAGAAATTAGCGACAAAAAACAACAAGATCTTTGTCTGCACAATGAAGAAGACATCAGTTCACCACAAGATAGTACTAAGTATTATACCTTGCCTTTTTTATTCCTTTGCCCCATTTCCAATATAGAGAATATATTTATGCACATCCTTGTTTTCAAGCCTTTCCAAAGCAGTTCACTGATGATTACCTCTCAGCCCACCTCTATGGTCAGTAGGCGAGGAAGGTTTTCATACAACACCCATGGTTCAATATTGAAGTGTTCCTAAAGAGGACGAAGGACGGACGATCAATCATCCATAGGCACTGGCCTAAAGTTGCAAAGACCTTCAACATGAATGAAGGCTCAATATTCGCCTTCCGCTTCAGCAGTTTTCCAGATGAGATGCATTTGTCTATATACCGTCTATGATGCTAATTTCGAAATGTTCTACATGTTGCATGTGAAACTTGGTGCTGGTGCAGTTGTGTAATGGGGTAGCTGAGTGCTGAAGCTATATCATGTTGTACTCTGATATATTTCAATTATGAAATTCTGCTTCCTTAATATGGAAATGAAATATATTATGTGCTTCATATGAATGTCAATTAGATTAATAAATGGATTATTAATAATAGGGCTATTAGCCTGCTAATGGCGAATTAGCCTGCTAATTGGGTTGTGCTATTGCAAACGGTTGTTGAAAAAATAGCATGGGCGATAACCTCAGGCAATGCACATAGTTTCTAGGAATAAACCGTGTTGGATCAATGAACAATCACACACGACTTTCTCTTGAAAACTATTTGTGTTAGGCCACGTTGCGCAAATGTTTACCGGATAAAAACTGTGTGTGATGGATAGCCTTTTCCACATAGTTCCTTCTACGGATCGTGTGTGATGTATTCAATAACGCAAATGATTTAATAGGAAAAATTGTGTGTGGTGTACCTGTGAATGGAAATGTTTTCCTTGGAGCGACTATGTGGGATGTACATACGAACGGAAACGTTTAGCGGGGACTGACTGTGTGGGATGTACTTGTGACCGGAAACAATCTCCCCGTATAATTGTATTTTTTAGCTCTACTGTACGTATTTCCGTATTTGAGCGCTCGCCGGTCGCACACGACCTCATTTTGCCGAGCGTGTGTGCCAGGAGGGCATATCCCCGTCAGTTTTTGGGTCGTGTGGGAAGGAGCCCCCCCCCACCCTATCGCCTACACTCACTTGGCGACGGTTCCAAATGCCGTCGCGGAAAGGGGTTAAAAACCGTTTGTTTAGGACCGACGCGCACCAGTGGATATTTGGGTTTTGTTTGGCCAACTTGATCTATATATCTAGCAATGGGAAGAGGTGCTTTGTAGTGGGTTCGATCTTACGGTGCTTGATCCCAGTGACCGAAAGGGAACCGACACGTATGTATCATTGCTACTAAGGATAAAACGATGGGGTCTATCTCTACATAGATAGATCTTGTCTACATCATGTCATCGTTCTTATTGCATTACTCTGTTTCTCCATGAACTAGATGCATGCTGGATAGCGGTTGATGTGTGGAGTAATAGTAGTAGATACAGGCAGGAGTCGGTCTACTAATCTTGGACGTGATGCCTATGTAATGATCATTGCCTGGATATCGTCATGAGTATTTGAAGTTCTATGAATTTCCCAACAGTAATTCGTTCACCCACCGTTTGCTATTTTTCTCGAGAGAAGCCACTAGTGAAACCTATGGCCCCCGGGTCTCTTTCTCATATTATTTTCCTTTGTGATCTACTTTTATTTGCTTTTTATTTTCATATCTATTAATCCAAAAACCCAAAAATACCCTGCTGCAATTTATCCTTATTTAATTTATTTTGCGTTTGATCTATCAATCTACTACAAATTTACCTCACGTCCTTTGCCTATCTTGAGGCATCATACCCCGGAAGGGATTGACAACCCCTTTAACACGTCAGGTTGCGAGGTGTTGTTATTTGTGTGTAGGGGCTGTTTACGTTGTGTTTCTTGGTTCTCCTACTGGTTCGATAACCTTGGTTTCATATCTGAGGGAAATACCTACCACACTGTGATGCATCATCCCTTCCTCTTTGGGGAAATAACCACGTAGCTTCAAGCGACATCATTGCTACCATCATCTTTCAACTTAGCTTTCTTTAGGAACGCATTAAAATTCAAGGGAATAGTAGCACGGGCCAATGATCTACAACAACATAGACATGCAAAAACTATCATGTACTAAGTTCATGATAAATTAAAGTTCAATTAATCATATTAATTAAGAACTCCCACTTAGATAGACATCCCTCTAGTAATCTAAATGATCACGTGATCCAAATCAACTAAACCATGTTCGATCATCACGTGAGATGGAGTAGTTTTCAATGGTGAACATCACTATGTTGATCATATCTACTATATGATTCACGTTTGACCTTTCGGTATCAGTGTTCCGAGGCCATATCTGCATATTCTAGACTCGTCAAGTTTAACCCGAGTATTCTGCACGTGCAAAACTGGCTTGCACCCATTGTATGTGAACGTAGAGCTTATCACACCCGATCATCATGTGGTGTCTCGGCACGACGAACTATAGCAATAGTGCATACTCAGGGAGAACACTTATACCTTGAAATTTAGTGAGGGATCATCTTATAATGCCACCACCGTACTAAGCAAAATAAGATGCATAAAGGATAAACATCACATGCAATCAAAATATGTGACATGATATGGCTATCATCATCTTGTTCCTTGGATCTCCATCTCCAAAGCACCGTCATGATCTCCATCGTCACCGGCTTGACACCTTGATCTCCATCATAGCATCGTTGTCGTCTCGCCAACTACTGCTTCCATGACTATTGCTACCGCTTAGTGATAAAGTCAAGAAATTACATGGCGATTGTGTTTATACAATAAAGCGACAACCATAAGACTCCTGCCAGTTGCCGATAACTTCTACAAAACATGATCATCTCATACAACAATTTATATCTCATCACGTCTTGACCATATCACATCACAACATGTCCTGCAAAACAAGTTAGACATCCTCTACTTTGTTGTTGCAAGTTTTACGTGGCTGCTACGGGCTTGTAGAAAGAACCATTCTTACCTACGCATCAAAACCACAATGATTTTTCGTCCACTGTGTTGTTTTAACCTTCAACAAGGATCGGCCGTAGTCAAACTCGATTCAACTAATTTTGGAGAAATAGACACCCGCCAGCCACCTGTGTGCGAAGCACGTCGGTAGAACCAGTCTCATGAACGCGGTCATGTAATGTTGGTCCGGTCCGCTTCATCCAACAATACTGCCGAATCAAAGTAAGACGTTGGTGGTAAGCAGTGTGACTATTATCGCCCACAATTCTTTGTGTTCTACTCATGCATATAACATCTACGCATAGACCTGGCTCGGATGCCACTGTTGGGGAATGCAGTATTTCAAAAAAAATCCTATGATCACGCAAGATCTATCTAGGAGATGCAAAGCATGTAGGGGAATGTAGTAATTTCAAAATTTTCCTATGCACACGCAAGATCCATCTAGGTGATGCATAGCAACGAGAGGGGAGAGTGTTGTCCACGTACCCTCATGGACCGTAAGCGGAAGCGTTATGACAACGCGGTTGATGTAGTCGTACGTCTTCACGATCCAACCGATCCTAGTACCGAAAGTACGACACCTCCGCGATCTGCACATGTTCAGCTTGGTGACGTCCCACGAACTCTTGATCCAGCTGAGTGCCGAGGGAGAGCTTCGTCAGCACGACGACGTGATGATGGTGATGATGAAGATACCGGTGCAGGGCTTTGCCTAAGCTCTACAACTATATGACCGAGGTGGATTATGGTGGAGGGGGGCACTGCACATGGCTAAGAGATCAATGATCAACTTATGTGTCTATGGGGTGCCCCCTCCCCTGTATATAAAGGAGTGGAGGAGGGGGAGGGTCGGCCCTCTATGGCGTGCCCTGGAGGAGTCCTACTCCCACCGGGAGTAGGATTCCCCCCTTCCCTAGTTGGACTAGGAGAGAAGGAAGGGGGAGAGAGGGAGGAAGGAAAGGGGGGCGCCGTTGTCGGTGTCAAAACCGGCGGATCTCAGGTATGGGGTCCCGAACTGTGCGTCTAAGGTGGATGGTAACAGGAGGCAGGGGACACAATGTTTACCCAGGTTCGGGCCCTCTCGTTGGAGGTAATACCCTACTTCCTGCTTGATTGATCTTGATGATATGAGTATTACAAGAGTTGATCTACCATGAGATCGTAGAGGCTAAATCCTAGAAGCTAGCCTATGATTATGATTGTTGTTGTCTTATGGACGAAACCCTCCGGTTTATATAGCCACCGGAGGTGGCTAGGGTTACACAGAGTCGGTTACAAGGGAGGAGATCTACATATCCGAATTGCCAAGCTTACCTTCCACGCAAAGGAGAGTCCCACCCGGACATGGGACGAAGTCTGCAATCTTGTATCTTCATAGTCCAACAGTCCGGCCAAAGGATATAGTCCGGCTATCCGAGGAGCCCCTAATCCAGGACTCCCTCAGTAGCCCCTGAACCAGGCTTCAATGACGATGAGTCTAGCGCGCAGATTGTCTTCGGCATTGCAAGGCGGGTTCCTTCTCCGAATTCTCCATAGAAGATTTTGAACACAAGGATCATGTTCGGCTCTGCAAAACAAATTCCACATACCACCATAGAGATTATAATATTTCCACAAATCTAATCTGCTCACAACTTTTCATAACGTGACATCACGCCATGGCCCGGTCATTATTCGAACCGTTTTTTCTAAACCAGCTACTGCACATATTGCGGGGCAGTTTTCTTGGCACGTCTTGTCGAAGCAGAGATCGTGTCCCCTTATCACGAGATTCTCATCAATACGGGTGTGGGTAACCCAACCGTGCCCGCTGGTATGACTCCTCGATTTTAGGCAAGTTCCAAACGGCCACGCGGAGGACGCTTGATATCCACCCTCTTTATAAAGGGGCCAAGGCCTGTCCTTTTCTTCTCGCGCTCGATCCTTCCCTTCCCCCACCTCGAATTCCAACACCCAAGGCTCAGGCTAAGTGCTTCGGACCTTCAATCATGTCCGGATCCAACCTTCAAGGCCGATGGATGGCCTCCTCTGTTATAGAGGAGGACATCAAGAAGTTAAGAGAAGCCAGGTATCTGACCGCCGAAATCTCACACAGGCTGCCTACTCAAGGGTAGGTCATCCCTACTCCCGAACCCAACGAGAGTGTCGTATTTGTTTCCCACTTCCTCCGAGGGCTAGGCTTTAGTCTTGATCCCTTTGTTAGAGGGCTTATGTTCTATTACGGGCTCGACTTCCACGATCTAGCTCCAGATTCCATCCTTCACATCTCGTCATTTATCGTCGTGTGTGAGGCCTTCCTCCGCATCACCCCACACTTCGGATTATGGCTCAAGACCTTGAATGTGAATCCGAAGATGATTGATGGGAGACACGCATAATGCGGAGGTGCTATAATAAGAAAAGGCGTCGATGCTCCATGGCCAAAGGGCTCCTTCTCGGAGATGTCCAACCTATGGCAGCGGGACTAGTTTTACATCACAACTCCTCGAAGTACTAAGTGGGTAGCTGCCCCCGCCTTTCATTCGGGCCCCCCGCCACAACTGGCGTCATGGGTCAACAAGGGGCTGGACTGGGGGCCAGTTAATGACGTGCCGGCATTGCAAAGTCGCATTCGAGATCTCCTCAAGAGAGATGTCGGTCTTGTCAAGGTAATGCAAGTTATGCTAGTTCGTCGGGTCCTGCCATGCCAATGTCGATCTCTCCGTATGTGGGAGTTCAACCCGGAAGGACCGCGAACTATTCAGCAATTATTCGGTGTGACGCTCGAAGAGATGTATAGATTGTTCTTCGGATCATGAATAAAGTGTCCGGACACCACCGAGGATGCGGGTCTAAACTGCAATCATCCAGATACCCATGTAAGTAATTCTACGGCCAAACACACCGTCTTTTCATATAACATCATTCTGCAAAATTGCTCTCGGCCAGGACTGGATAAGAAAGGCAAAGATGATCAGGTGTTCGGCCCCCTTTCCCGAAGGCTCACCGGATCCTTTACTAGCCCGGATGCTTGAGCACGCACCTCATCAAGTGCCATCAGGGGAAGATAAAAGGAGGAATAAAGAAGCCGAAAGCAGGCCTCATGCATTACTTATCCAAACCGGGGGAATTAGTGTCTCCGCGAAGGAGGATAATCAAGGAGAAGAATCTGAAATTCCCTCTCCCCAAGGAAGGAAAAGGAGTGTCTCTGAAGACTTGGAAACAAGGGTTTCCAAACGAGGGAAGAAACCTTCGCCAGGGGGGCCTGTCCCGGAGGGCATCCTTACCGCACAATGCCCGCAAGGGGATCATCCCTCCACCGAGCTATAAGTGAACAAGAGTACTTTTGGTAAATATATCCTGTTTTATCTCCAAGGACAATAACCGAGACATATGTCTTGTAGTCCGGATCGTAGCCCTTCTCGACAGAGTTCATCTTCGGGGGATCTTCTTCTGGAGATGATGGAGAGCGAAACGCCTCCCCTTGTCTCCCCGCCTCCTAGGGCGGATGACCCTGAGGTGTCATCACGAAGGATTTCTCCTGATCTGCCAAGGCCAGAAGGTAACCCTTCAGCCACCCGAAGTCCGGAGTATTAGGCTCCTAAGGGGAGCAACAGAAAGAGTCCGAGATTATTCGGTGCACAACCGGACGTACTGATGGGTCTTTTGGAGCAAGCGGCTATCTCAGAGGATCATCGTAATTTAATGGGTACGGTGGTTGAGAGGATCTCATCCGCCAAAAGTGGGTTGCATGAAGCTTTTACAAGCGTGCTAAGAGGCTTTGAGGTATGCAAAGTAATATATAAATTATTTGATGGTACCGCACACGTTAGGCGTGCTCTATACAGATAATAGCCCCTGAGACTCTGGTTGCTGTCCAGAGGCGGCAAACAGAGGATCATAGTCCCAGGTAATGAGCGTGCTGCTTTCATGAGCAGGCGGCTGACAGTCCGGTGGCTGGCCGGACTGCTGAATTTGCTGGACTGAGCCGGCAACTTGACGCAGCAGATGCCGACATTGCGCTTGTGAACAAGCGGCTTGACGAGGCACAGGGTATGTATTTTCGGGTGGTCAACAAATATTAAGAGGAGGAGGATGCTAGTATCTATAATATGATGTGACTGCAGATGGAGATGCCGCCGTGGAGACCCTTCGGGCGGAACTTGCCGAAGCCAAGGAACAAGCTAGGAGAAGTGATGCGGCTGCCCTAAAGGCGGCCAAAGACTTGAGGGCTGAACAGGCTGCTCATCGCAAGAGCAAACATAAAATAGCCAAGATGGCTGCTGAGCTAAAAGATGCTGCCGGCCGATATGAGCTTCTTGAAAAGGAAAGCCAAGCGAGAGCGGCTGGCCTGAAGGAAGCCATGGAAGCAGCCAAGGAAACCCGTTCTAAAATCAGAGCCGCGAAGGAGGAGCTCCGTCAAGCCGGAGATATCACGGCTGGGAAGCCCTTTTTGTTGCGGACGAAGTTCGGAGATCCGAAATATGCCCCTCTGGATCAATTATGGAGTGCTGCAGACGCGTATTCGGACTTGGCCATGAGTGTTGCTGATGCGACTGCGTTTTTCAAAGATCAAAAAGATCATGAAGTGGAAAAGTTGTTCTGGTCGCAGTTCGGTGCTCCAATGCGTCCGCTGCTATTAAATGAGCAAATGGTCGAGTGGGCTGAGCTCCATCGGTTGTCCGGGCTTGCCATGAGGTCTGTCGTGGATCATCTTTGGCCGGAAGGACCAAGGCCAAATAGTTATTTTGGTTTAGTGCAACGATTCCTTGGTGATGTGCCGCATATCCACGCTGTAAAGAGGTCGGCGTGCATAGAGGGTGCGCGAATAGCTCTTTCCCGTGTTAAGACATACTGGGCAGAGATGAATGCCACCGCTATTGCAACCCGGGGTCCGGCCGTAGGCCAGGTCTCGGCCTAGCACTATTTTGAAGAGGTCCTAGAAGGCGCTCATTTAATAGAGGCTCAGTGCTCGAAGAGTGTCATGTTCGAGTGACATGTATCCTAATTGTAAAAACAATGCTATTTGGATTATAAAGGTTGTGTTTATACTTTTGCCCAAAAGCATTATGATACCTCCTGTGCGGCCGTTTATATATATATATATATATATAACCCGAAAGTTTGCAGTCGTCGGCTTCAGCCCCCACGCACATAATGCGGGCGTGTTCGGAAAAGCGCATATTCACACTTGACCCAGCGTCTTGGTCCGTTAAGGAGGTGATAGCGTGGCGAACAAGGCAATCGGACTATATAGCTTTAAGACTTTCACTTAGCCATAGGAGTTTGACGGTGGGGCTATTATATAGCCCCTGGTACGTTCGTGCTCATCCGAATACGATGCGCGTACATACATGACCTGGAAACCGGTCCTTCGTTAATGCGGAGGAATCGCGAAGATTCCGCTGAGTCATCGAGTGGTTGACCAGTCTCGCGCTTTATCATCACAGTCGGTTTTCGGCTTTCTCTACTGAGGTGCTCATCCAGATGTACCGGGGCACAATCGCAGTAGTTCTCCCAGTGCCACCTTTGCCGATAGAGCGGGACGTAAGGTAGCAAAACACGGGAGCCGGGCAAACCCAACTATTGACCAAAGACATGATTCGGAGCTGATGCATATAAGGCCAAACTCGCGACACCGAACACTCCCTAAGGTATTCGGACTTTACAACATATACTGGGGTGAGTAACGCCCTTGATAATGAGCCCTGAATTTCCAGGTACTTGCATTAGTCTGACGTGACAAAATGTCAATAACGCCAGCATCCCTTTCGGTTGTGTTGAGTATCCAGAGGGAGTGAAGCAACAAGAGACAGTAAAAAAAAGGTTTACACAGGGTCTTAATCTAAAAAGAAACCTTTGAGCGGGGCACTGCTGCATGTCTGCGCATGTGTCTCCGTTGTGCCGTATCCTGGAAGGGTGTAGCACGATGATCATCTGTAAAAGAGAAAAACGCAGGTGAAAGTCTTCGTGCGAAAAATTGGCTATTCGTAATGAACCATTAAAATGCAATCTAAATAGGGTCAAGCCGAACTGTAGCTCTTTTTATGTGCGGGAAGCCCCTAGCACCACCTATGGGGGTATATCTGTCGACCCAATCTCAGGTTTATCTGAGCTGTTACAGCTACTGGTGCACCAGACTCGTCTAACCGTGTCCGCGGTCTTGACGACCGATCATTTCTTCTGGTTGGAGAGGCCGTTCAGTGATTGGCTACTAGAGCCGCCACATATTCCTCCGTACGTGAGGAACGCTCTGTGTTTCCGCTAACTATGATGATGCCATGTGGACCGGGCATCTTAGGCTTAAGATAAGCGTAATGTGGTATTGCATTAAAACAAGCAAAGGCCGTTCTTCCGAGTAGTGCTTGATAGCCGCTTTAGAATGGAGCGATGTCGAAGGTTAACTTTTCACTTCGGAAGTTGTCGGGAGAACCGAATATAACCTCTAATACTAGAGAGCCCGTGCAGAGGGCCTCTTGGCCTGGTATTACTCCTTTAAAGGTAGTATTGCTTTGGCTGATTCTTGCTGGGTCTATCCCCATTTTGCGGACTATGTCCTGATATATCAGATTAAGACTACTGTCGCCGTCCATAAGGACTCGGGTGAGATGGTATCTGTCAATTATTTGGTCTAGTACCAAGGCAGCCGATCCTCCGTGCCGGATACTAGTCGGGTGATCCCTGCGATCAAAAGTGATCAGGCAGGCCGACCAAGGGTTGAACTTGGGGGTGACGGACTCCACGGCGCATACGTCTCGGAGTGCGTGTTTGCTCTGCCTCTTCGTTACGTGAATCATGTTCACTGTTTTGACCTCTGGTGGTAATTTTTTCTGCCCCCCAGTGTTTTGCTGGCGAGGCTCATCCTCGTCTTCACTTGGTGTATCCCTCCCCTTGTGTTCGGCGTTTAGCTTGCCGGCCTGCTTGAAGACCCAGCATTCTCTATTGGTGTGATTTGCAGGTTTGTCGGAGGTGCCATGAATCTGACATAATCTGTCTAGAATCTTGTTTAGGCTGGATGGTCCAACTCTGCTGCCTTTGAATGGATTTTTCCGTTGACTGGATCGAGAGCCCCTGAATCCGGCGTTTACCGCCGTGTTGTCTACGCTATCTTCGTTTTTTCGACGCTTGCTTTTATTGCGTCGTGGTTTTCCATTGCCATCCCTGACTTCGGGTGTGCTTGGGTCGCTGGTGCCGCTACGGGCCAGCCAACTATCTTCGCCCGTGCAAAAGCGGGCCATAAGGCTTGTTAGGGCTGCCATTGTCCTTGGTTTTTCCTGGCCGAGGTGTCTGGCGAGCGATTTGTCCCGGACACTATGTTTGAAAGCCGCTAAGGCTTCGGCACGGGCAGTCGACAATTTGATTCTTCTTAGTGAAGAATCTGTTCCAAAGCTTTCGGGCTGACTCTCCGGGCTGTTGAATTATGTGACTTAAATTGTCTGCATCCGGAGGTCGGACATAGGTCCCTTGAAAATTAGCCCTAAAAGCATCCTCAAGCTCTTCCCAACTTCCAATTGAGTTTTCGGGGAGGCTCTTCAACCAGTGTCGAGCTGGTCCTTTCAACTTGAGGGGCAAGTATTTGATGGCGTGGAGATCATCTCCGCGAGCCATGTGGATATGAAGGATAAAGTCCTCAATCATGACCCCAGGGTCTGTCGTTCCGTCGTATGCATCTATGTTCATGGGTTTGAATCCCTTGGGAAATTCGTGATCCAGCACCTCATCGATGAAGCATAGGGGGTGCGCGGCACCCCTGTATTTGGCTGTGTCATGGCATTCTGATGGTTGTAGTGTTCGGTTTTGATTGTGCCAGAGCACGCTTCCTAGATCCGTAGATGGACCTGGTCAGACCGGCTCTTTGGTGCAAGTCCTCACATAAATCGTGTACTGACTTATGTTCGACATCATTAGCCGCCCTATCGCGGCCACAGGGTGGTCGATCCGGCTGATCAGCCATTTTATTTTTTGGCTGTGTAGGCTCTAAAGCCTCATCATCGAATTCGGGCAGCAGCTTGCGCTTTGGATAGCTCTTTGTGTGGCGACTGCCACCGTACTTTTCTTCAGTGTCGAGCACTTTGTTCCATCTACTGTTGAGTGTATTTTGCGCGGCTTTAAGCCTTTGCTTCTGCTTCTTTAGACTCCTCGCGGTGGCAATAAGCCTTCTATGGAGGTTCTCTTGCTCCAAGTGCCTTTCCGGGATGATGTGTGCATCGTCGTCCGGACCGTTCTCCTCTCCGGAGATCGGTTGATTAGCTTTACCCTCGGCTTCGCCGTGATCGGACAGCAGATCCGTACTATGTTCGTCGTCCATTGGTTCATCCTGCTCTATCGCAGGGTCCATGCGGTCGTCGTTTCCTTTGGAGTCGACCATGGTATTGTTCTTTCCTGCGCTGTTATCGCTGTTTTTGTCGAGGCGGGATTTGGAGCGGCGCCTACGTCATCGCTTTGGTTGCTTCTCGAGGGGATTATCCTTCGCTGCATCCTTCCGTTCCTCGTCATTGTTTTCTTTGGGTGTATCCACCATGTATATATCATATGATGAGGTGGTTGTCCAGCGCCCTGTGGGCGGTGGTTCCTGTTCTTCTCCTGCATCGTCGTCCATACCGTCGATGTCTTCAGAGCCAAAATCAAACATGTCAGTTAAGTCGTCGAAAGTGGCTATTAAGTGGGTGGTGGGTGGGGAACGAATTTCTTCGTCGTCCGCTTCCCACTGAGGCTGGACACAGTTCGACAGAGGGCCTCCTGACAAGGAGAGAGGCCTTAATGAATTCAGCACGTCACCCAGGGGTGAGTGCTGAAAGATATCCGCCGAGGAAAACTCCATGATCGGCGCCCAATCAGATTCGATAGGCACGGACGCATGCAGTTTCGAGCCCGTGGCCGGGGATGAATCCAAGGGTCCGGCAACACAAGTCTCGTAGGAGGTAAAGTCAGTATTCGGCTCTATCGCCGCTGAGTATGCGGCCTCCGTGGCGGGGTCCATCCACCCGTCCTTGGACGGCGCAATTTGCTCCGGACTGAGGGCTGGAGTAGTCACAAGTGTGATCTCCCGAACACCGTCCGATGGCAGAGCTAGGTCATGCTCGTCGTGACTATGCGGCGCACCTGACATGGGCTTGAATCTGTCGAAGATCAAGTCTCACGGATGTCGGTAGTATAGTTTAAACTTCCAAACCGGACCTGACGGCGAGGGGCGTAGCTCTCGATCTGCTCCAGATGGCCAAGCGAGTTGGCCCGCAGTGCGAAGCCGCCGAATATGAAGATTTGTCCGGGGAGAAAAAACTCACCCTGGATCGCATCGTTACTGATGATCGAAGGAGCCATCAAGCCTTATGGTGATGGCACAGTGGAACTCTCAATGAAAGCACCAATGTCGGTGTCAAAACCCGCGGATCTCGGGTAGGGGGTCCCGAACTGTGCGTCTAAGGCAGATGGTAACAGGAGGTGGGGGACACAATGTTTACCCAGGTTCAGGCCCTCTCGATGGAGGTAATACCCTACTTCCTGCTTGATTGATCTTGATGATATGAGTATTACAAGAGTTGATCTACCACGAGATCGTAGAGGCTAAACCCTAGAAGCTAGCCTATGATTATGATTGGTGTTGTCTTACGGACTAAACCCTCCGGTTTATATAGACACCGGAGGGGGCTAGGGTTACACAGAGTCAGTTACAAGGGAGGAGATCTACATATCCAAATTGCCAAGCTTGCCTTCCACGCAAAGGAGAGTCCCACTCGGACACGGGACGAAGTCTTCAATCTCGTATCTTCATAGTCCAACAGTCCGGCCAAAGGATATAGTCCAGCTATCCGAGGACCCCCTAATCTAGGACTCCCTCAGTCGCCCCCCGCCCTTCCTTGTCCAATTCGGACCAGAGGGAAAGGGGGCGCACAGCCTGCCCTAGCTGCCCCTCTCTCTCTCCACTAAAGCCCATTAGGGCCCATATACTCCCCGGGGGGTTCCGGTAACCCCCGATACTCCGGTATATGCCCGAACTCACTCGGAACCATTCCGATGTCCAAACATAGGCTTCCAATATATCGATCTTTATGTCTCGACCATTTTGAGACTCCTCATCATGCCCGTGATCACATCCGGGACTCTGAACAACCTTCGGTTCATCAAAACACATAAACTCATAATATCGATTGTCATCGAACGTTAAGCGTGCGGACCCTATGGGTTCAAGAACTATGTAGACATGACCGAGACTCATCTCCGGTCAATAACAAATAGCGGAACCTGGATGCTCATATTAGTTCCTACATATTCTACGAAGATCTTTATCGGTCAAACCGCACAACAACATATGTTGTTCCCTTTGTCATTGGTATGTTACTTGTCACACCCTGATTTTCATGCCAGTACACTTAAGCTAATAATCATGATAAAATATGGTTTAACAAAAACTTTTGAGTGTTTTGGACTTTGCTTGATTTGATTTTTGTGTGCTCTTTGCAAGTGCTCTAAAATCAAATAAATCCTCCAACTATTATACTCCTTCTCCTTGATCCAAAAACTTTGTCCAATGATCATGCCATGTATATAGGATAGAATTCTATTTTCTTGCAAAAATAATTTGACTGGAAAGTTTTTTCTAAATTAGCTTTTCCAACAAAACCCTGAGTTAAGGCTTGAACTACAAGTACTTAATTTGGGATGTGAAAAATCTTTCAAAAGTTATATTTGAATATTATTAGATATATGACTCTCTAAAACCACAAAAAGATTATTTTAAAAGTTATTTTGCTATTTTATTTAAAGGATTTTTCTTTAGGACAGAAATTGTCTTTAATAGGTTAAAATTATTTAAAAGTTTCAAAAGTATTTAAGAAAATTTATGGAAACTCAGTGGACATATATTTTCCATATATATGAGTTTCAAGACATGGTCATGTTCAAAATATTGGACAAAACTCTCCAAAACCATTTCTGTACATTTCAAATATTTGAGATATTTCTATAAGAAATATTTTCAAATAAATCCAGGAAAATTCTAGCAAATCACATATGCATAATGTGATGATCTTCCAAAGTTTCATCGCAATCAAAATTGTTTTGGTTCACAAAAGTGCCCCCAAAACCCTTTCTGTCCAGAACCAAATTTGAACAACTCTACATTGCCAAGTGTGTCCTTTTGATCTGAAATTTTGTGGAAATGTTCAAATCCTCAAATGATGACACTAAACCAAGTGGTGCATCAAGGAGAATAGATTTGCATGACTAAATCTTGGAAAAGACATTTCTGTTGATTTCTAGGGTTTACAAAAGTTGCATTGGCCACTTTCTCCATTTGACCTCAAAATTGGTGGTCACTACTATTATGTGATGCCACTCACTCCTGTTAAATATGATGGCAAGGAGAATGCATTTGCTTTCCCAAACCACCATCAAACACCTTTTGACAAAATTTAAAACTCCATGTTTCAGCCCCTTCCACTAATATCCATGAGTTGAAACTCCACCCACACCCTAATCTAGTCCCTCTTAACCTCCCACAAGCTTTTCAGCCCAAGGGGAAATGATTGAGGGGGGTGAAACCCCATTTTTCTTCTCTGGACAGCAACTTTGCCTCTCTCTCTCAGCCCCTCTCTCTCCCTCCGGCTTTTCACGGCATCCGAGGCTCCCCATTGCCTTTGCCCACACCCCCTGCAGCTGCCAGACGCAAGTGGACACGCTGGTGCGCGCGAAAAGCAGCGGACGCCGGCCAAAGACGCGCTCCCGACCATTGATGTCGCGTCCCCCGACTACCTCGAGCCTCCCACTCGCGCCAGTAGAGGTGCCTTGACGTATGCAACACGCCACCGTGCAGGCCCCCTCGTCCCCCCCCTCTCTCTCGCCTCCTGCGGCGCGTGCCCAGAGCCGCCCGTCTCGGCCCTCACGTACCTCCTGTGGCCGCATGCAGCTCGCCCCGCTCCCTCTCTCTCTTCCTGGCGCCCTACTCCACCCCCGCGAGCACCGCAGTCAACCCCTCACCCTCTCCCCTGGCCGCCCGAGCCCTTGCCGCGGCCACCCGTGCGCCGCGGCCATGGTGAGCCGTGGGTCGGCTACTTAAGGCCGTTCCAGGCCCTCCTCACTGCTCCATTTGCTCCCTCTCTCTCCCGAACACCACCCAGGCTAACCCATTCTTCCTCCCGTGCCCTCCATCCACCACCATGGCTGGAGCCTTGCTGTCGGCCTCCGCCTAAATTCGCACCCACTGATCCTCCTCCTCCCCTCTAGGCCGCACTAGAGCACCTCCACCATCATCGCGAGCCCCTCCCATGCATATTTATCTCCTCCCCGTG
>NW_024118953.1:0-15636 GCF_003073215.2 Triticum urartu
GTGGGTGCGCGGAGTAAAACTGGGGCTGGCCCCGCCGGGGAGGCCCCCCCGGCGGGGGCCCGCCACCGCTGCGCGATCTGCCCGGCCGCCGGCGGAGAAGGTGGGCAAGGTTTCGGGCGTGAAGCACAAGAAGGTTTCTACAAAAAGGTCGGCGCCTTCATCCACTCCCTCCGCCTCGACAAGAGGTTCCCCGGCGATGCCGTTCAAGGACGCTGCTTCCACCGCAGGCGAGATGTTCGAAGAAATGGCCGAGCAGAGCAACACACACCTCCCACACGCCGACCGGCCAAAAAACAGAGGAGTGAGCAGGTAGGGGAAAGAAGACTGACCTTTAGTCCCGGTTGATGGCCAGAACCGGGATAGAAGACTGACCTTTAGTCCGGTTCCAGCCACCAACCGGGACTAAAGGGGCTGCGCCAGGAGCGAGGCCCTTTAGTCCCAGTTCGTGTCTGGAACCGGGAAGAAAGAGGTCAGACGAACCGGGACTGGTGCCTGCCGAGGCCCGGCCGGCGCCCTGGCCGCTCGAACTGGGACTGATGCACCCATTAGACCCGGTTCGTAACACGATCGTTACTAATGCTCTGATCTGGCCAGGACCAAAGCCCTGTTTCCTACTAGTGATAGTTCAAGATATGTTGGGGTACTTGTGTTGCTACCTTGTTCGATGCATTGAATAGGTGCCCCGATCCATATACCGAATGTATTTGCTTCTTTTTGGTGATTTAAATTAAGTTGTAAGTTCATCATGTTGTTATTTAATCGATGATGGGATTCAACAACATAAGTCGGTTTCTCTTTGCATGTTATTTTGCCTCCAAATATTGAGCTTCACATGAATAAATTATTTGTGTGCACTGAATGATTCAAAGGCTAGGTTCATGATCCTTCCGTTGTGTAAAAAGTGTCTACACTTAGCTAACCCGTGATGTGGAATCATATTTCACTCAAGATTGAAATAGCTCGGGCCGACCCTGATCATGAAAATGGTAGGTTCCACCAAGGAAAATTAGTAAAATTTATTGATTTTTTCTATTGGTCACCTATCACCGTTCGTAATTGTGAATGTGCTTAAATCCATCGACATGGAAGAGACAGACTCCAAGATAACTTCATCACGTGCATGCTTATTACCGTGGGTCCTAATCACCAGTAATATATAGTAGTGTCATCCTTGCAGTTCCTGCCTAGAAGTCACTTCATGCGTAGTCACGCACGCACACCCAAGATTCTTGCAACCCGTGATTAGCAATGTTTGTGAGCTTAATCCCACACCTCCTAGGTTAGTTTCAGCGTCCGAACAAAACAAGTATTTGATTGATGAGAATGTGGCAATGAAGCACGGGTTTGGATCGAGTGGCATCGTGAAAACATCTTTAACATGCACAGTTAAAGAGGGGTGTTTGCCTTGCATTGTCGGGGTCCGTTCAGCCGAGAGATTAGCCTGGTCTGAGTGCTCAGAATCTATCGCCTGGGCATGCTTGATTTGCTACGTGGATGCTACTCGATTGGTTCACAAAGCACGCATGTAGAGATGAGGAGCGAGTTGTGCTCGAAAAGCTGCATTTTGTTGCACAGGATCTGCCGGCACTATGGCTTTGGAAGACACTAGCTGCAAATCGAGTGCAAATCGAGCACTCGTCCTATATGACGAGTGCCCGACCTATTGGTGTTAAGCAATAATGTATCCTTGAAGATGTGGCAAAATCGCACCCGAGCACACACGTGTCAAGAAAAGAGACTGTGTTACTACGGATTTGTGGCAACAAAATTTACAACATGCGCCACATAAAACTGGCCTCTTGTTTTTTTTTCATGTTTTGCGCAACTCTGTTTCGTAGATTGGGATTGGTAAATCTCAGTCGACCGAGACTTAGCGAAGTCTCCGTCGATGCTATATTCGTGAGTTCTTACGTGAAGATCCAATCCATGCATTTTTTTTCTTTTTCTTTGTATGTTGTGTCACTTGACTAAGACTTGATTAAGTCTCAGTTGACTAAGATCTAGCCACACCCTTCATAGATAAGCTGGCACACCATGCACAGTGGTTTCCCTTAGTACATCTCGATCACATCGAGGTTTCAAACTTCTTCACTGGACTCTCAATCATGGGAGACACACTCCTGACCTGTGCTCCTCAGGCAATTCACCCCCCTCCAAGTCCTGTTATTTACAACCCACATGTCGGTTACCCATCTATCAAATCCACAGATTGGGCGATCCCATCTTCCTCCTCTGAGCCCCATGAGGCAACGATTCACAAGTAGTTTGGCCTCAACAAGTGCATCACCGACATCGGGCAGCGCCTCCACCTCAGCAATTGTCTGGCAAGCTAGAGGAGCCAAATTTCGTCTCCAGGACCCTCAAGGCAATGTGCTTCAAGGCATGCCGCTTTTATCTCAGCCAAGCCTTCGAAGAGGTTGTGCGTTGGACATTGTTTTTTCTAACAGAAGTGCGTTGGACATCTCGGGGCTCACGTCGTAGAGGAGCCGGTCGATGACGTCGATGCCCTGGCAAAGATTGCCACTCTTTGAGGTGCCTCCGACAAGGATGTCGCTGAGCTGGCTGAACTGAGAGATGTGACCTCACCCTCCTAGAGATCCACTACGTCGCCATGGTGACCACATCCTCCCTCGCCCAGGGCATGCTTTTTTACATAAATCTGTTGTGGCTGTACCCTTTACTACAATCACTGCCGCTGCGCGACCTACATTATCTTCTTAGTGTTCATTTCGGATAAATTGCGTTTGGTTGTCGCCGCCTGTTCCCTAAACCTCTTTTTAGCACTTTGTTCGATCATCTTCAGCTTATCTGCCACCGTTATTTTCCTTATCTCCGGTATTTATCGTGTCCAAATGAACTCGGTTAACCTTTCCTTTTGCTATTGGAACGTTAGAGGGTTAGGGCATTTGCAAAAGTATGTAGGCCTACTCTCATAACTCATCAATATCAATATGGATGCCTTTTTTTCGTAAGAAACGAAGCTTAGTATTTAGCATCTCCATAAGAAAAACAATTTCCTCCCAAAATGCCTCAATCTAGTCTCTCAAACAAACACCGATGGCTCCTCAACCAACACTACGACCTACACGCATACCATCTCGGCAACTTGCCTAGCCATAGTTGCACTCCTGTTTTTTACAACTGTCTACGCTCCGATTGAACATCATCTCAAAATAGATTTCATAGATGATCTTGCCGGCTGCGCTCCTCCTCCGACCCAACATGGATCATCCTAGGCGATGTTAATCTCATGCGTGAGCTAGGTAAAAAGAACACCAACACGTTCTGACAGGTCGAGCTAGGCATGTTTAACAAAAACTTTATGCGCTACTGCCCTCATTGACCTAACCCTGTTGATCTGGTCTAATAAGCGCGACCAACCACTCTAGAATGAATTCATTGGATCTTTGTCAACACTGCCTAGGACAACCTTTCTAGAGTCCGACGTCTCTTCACTAACTCGATTTGTTCTAATCATGTTCCGTTGCTCGTCAGTGTTGACACCGATACCCCTCCCCCTCGTCCCACATTTTTCATTTTGAAAACAGTTGGCCTGTACAGCAGCACTACAATGCTCTTGGGCAGTGGACCGCCAATGTTCAAGCGCAGCCCTATGCCTTTCAGTACAAGGATTCTGGTCTATTGCAACAAAAATTATTGCTACAACTATCTTTTGTTGCAATAAAATGCTATGTTACCACAAAATTCCGGTTCGTGGTAATAGGATCTACATATTACCACAATTTCGTTTCACCGTGCTAAGTACTTATTTTGTTGCAATAGAAGCCATGTATTGCCACAAGCTGCATCGGCGATGTAATATGGTAGTGCTATTGCGACAGCTTCGTCCCGTTGCATGAATGGGTCATCTTGTTGCAATAAAGGCTAGGTATTACAACAAAGTACATCTTTGTGCTAATATTGACATATATTGCAACAATTCGGACTTGTGGCGCTAGTCATAGATATTGTTGCAAAAAACATGGCTTCGTATTGCAACAAAGCATGTATTGGTTGTAATAGGGTGACTTTTTGCCTCATCTTCATTGCATTGAAATAACTATTACATATTGCGACAAATTGAGCATCCATGATAATACATACAACATAATGCAACAATCCTCTAGTGTTGCCAAAAAGGACAAGATATTGCAACGATATTCTCTACAGTGCTCCTGTTTTTTCCCTTGATTTATCAATACTTATCACCATGAAACAACATGTATTGCAACAAATGATTTTGTTGCAATAGACCCGGATCCTTGTAGTGTTTGTTGAAACGCTGAAAAACTCTCGTATCCACCTAAAACGCTGGAGAAAACAATCACTTCTCCTAAATACCCGTGAAAACAACTGTAAGGTGGTTAATCTCCTAGACTAAATGACCATAAGCCGATTGATCAAGAATTTTCGAGGACAAGAAAGAGGCGTGGACAAGGCAAATATGATACTATTGTACGTATCCGTGCACGCACTGGGAGTGCATGACTTGTACGCTAGCCGATGACAGGTGTCTGGACAATGGCGCCAGTTGCCGTGTCCGACGTCTAGGGCCCCATGCCATGTATGTAGAAGGAGATCGAAATGCTAGGCCTCTCGCTGCGGACCTGGACCGATCATCGTGCTCCGACTAGCCCACCATCTCCGGCCACGACACCTTGGTGCTGCTGGCGATGGCACCCGTGGGATCACTTCTCCCCATTTTGCCTGATGGTAGGTCAACTCGGGGCTGATGAATACTAGATCGGGATCGCGCATTGGCGCAAGGGTGCCGGTTCCAACGTTTTGATCAAGTCCGTAATGCTAAGTTAGTAAGAATCGATGCTTTGGTGACGCGGCTTGCCACGCGTTGCCCACCAAACGACAGGCAACCAAATATGAATAATCATTTGAGCCGCAAAATCCGAACAATATAATGTGCATTGTTTGGCACGGAAAGTAATTCATCAAATATTTGAACTCATGAATTGTTCAAATAAAGTAAGCAGGCTCGACAGAAAGAAATAAACCAAAAGCAGCGTTGTTCAATAGATTAAGATTAGAGCAGTCATTTATATACAATACATAAGTGTATCTCAATCGTTAAGAATTTCTCTATCGTTTTAGCCAAATGGTACTGAATTAGTGTATCTCAATTTGTTTCAGAAATTACCCAGAGTGATGCCTGCATGACAGTTCATCATAGAGAAGAGTTCTTCATGTATCAACCGATCTAATTTTATATATCCTAAATGTGTGCAAGGAAAAATTATACACAACATAATCAAGTGTCACGCACAGGGGAATTAGCATCATATTGAATCTAACGATTAACACGTACTATATCTTACAGTAACCACATACCAGCAATTTTGGACAGGCACAATCCGACTACAAATAATGTACAACATAAAAATAAGCATTCATAGAGGGTCAAAACACCTTCATAGAGGCATTCTACCCCAGTACAATACAGTAGTAAGGTCTGTATACAAATCATAAGAGCCATGATCTTCACGCCCCAGCTCATCAGTCACGTAAGTTGAGGAACTCATTGTCGAGGCAACAACACCATTGTGGTTCAGAACATCACCGAGTGAGTAATAACCAGGGAAATCATCACCTCGGAGCAGTTAGACTTCTGCTACACGAGCGGCAGCAGCGTGCCCCGGACCTCCCGGAGCTGATCCCATTGTCCCACTCCTGCAGCAGGTCGTCAACGACCTCGTCGAACCAGATTTGCGCCGCACCGGCCGACCAACCTGGAGAAGTTGAAAAAAATGATATAAGTCCATTTTCCTAGCATTAGGCTTGCAATTTAAGAGACATTTCCATACATTTTTTTTCTATATTTTGGGGGTGTGTATACTGTAAAATTATAGATCGCTCAGGCTTTGAATGGGGCTGAAAAAGTGATATGGACTTTATCTTCTATTTATATTTCAAAAAATCAAATCATGTCTCTTATGTGATATCGGTAATGTATTTTTTGATTGCTTGTGCCTTCATGTATTCCTTTTATACAACACATATAAAGACAAATGCATTTTCAAAATGAAGGTAAAAGTGCTCTGAGATCACATAAGAGACATAATATGATTTTCTTCAAATATTTACATGTAAAACTGCAGCTTAGTTTAGTCCGTTCCCAAAAAACATAAGAATCTAGACAGAACACACTCTAGTGCCACTTGTCCACATTTGATGTTTTCCGGTCAACATAGACAGCAGAGAGGGAACCAGGGGTTTACCAGCAGAGATGCAGAACTGAAAGAGGAACTGATGCCACCGGAGGGGCAGGGCGGGAGGCATCAGAGTGGAAGAAGAATCCCCCGTGCACACTCTATCGCGCACCACCGGTGCGCATCAGGGAACCAAACCTAGCAACCACACATGACGACTGAAATGAGCCATGTCATAATCATTTTGATAAATATAAAGCATGGAATGCAACCAAAATGTCTGGGCTCTGTCCAGAGCTACACAAAAATACGCATCCATCACTTTGTTCAAAGCTACAGTACAGTCTAGTTGTGTGCTTGAACCCCACATTTATTTAATCGCATGTAATGCAACCAAAATGTCTGGGCTCTGTCCAGAGCTACACAAAAATACGCACCCATCACTTTGTTCAAAGCTACAGTACAGTCTAGTTGTGTGCTTGAACCCCACATTTATTTAATCTAGTACAGTAAGTATATGACGAAGAGAGGATAGATCTGACATGCATCACGGATAAATTTGTCTCGCAGGGCAGCATACGCATACAAATCTAACGAGGAAGAGAAACAAGCTTACCAGGGGCAACTTGCTCAAGCAGCAAGGCTAGGTCGAGTAACAAATGACGGCATCCCATTATTCCTGTACAGTCCAATGGTATGTCTTGGTTGTGTGTGTGTCACAGAATTTGACTATGTTCTGATAATCCACAGCACAAAGGAAGAACGCTAGAGCAAGTTACCGGGATGGACGAAAATTTGACTATGTTCTGAAAATCCATATTCCAAAAGCTTGTGTTTACCTTTCTCATTGGTGGCACCGTGGACTGGATTTTCTCTATTGCTGTTGTCGGTGCGGCAGAGAAGATCTCCCTCTGTGCGCTCTTGGTCCAGTCCACCAAATACAAAACAATACAGTATGCAGCCAAATCCTCAAAGTAGCGAACAATTTGATAGTGAAAGCAATGCATCAAATAACTTAACCCATGAGCGTCTATCCAAATAAGCATTGTCCAGTAGAACTTAGACATCAAGTTCAGAAAGGCAGTCCTATAGATCAGGATTAGGAATACATTCCATAGCTCGGAAAAACATTCATAATACACCTTAGGGAAGAAGGACTATAAAAATTATAGCAAGGCCTTTATACAAAAGACCAACCATAACAGGTAGCAGTACACATAAGCGTGCAATGCCCCATTGCTCCTCACAGCGAACAGATACAAGAATCTTACTATCATGACTATTTAACAATAAAATAATATCAGAAATCCTCCTCTGAACTCATGAAGAACCAATAGCATTGCCAAACCATCGTTTATCCCATAATAACAAAGTGCAACTTACTCTTAACCAGATTAAATCAAGGACCAACAACAAACAATAAAAGATGAAAAAACAACTCATATGCAATAAAGGTATCAAAGAGAAGAAATATTTACATAAGATGGCTATAAACACTGGAGAATAAATAAGCAACACCTTTAAACACAAATAAAAAGGGTTCAGGGTTCAATGCATAGTGGGCTCAGATTTGCCTTTCCTCGATCACATAACCTACCCCCGTCATCTCTTATCACCAGATCAATCTATTTATACATTGGAGTTGTCCTGGTTATCACTCAATAAGAATGACCATCCAAGGACAGAACAATAAGTATCACAAGATCAAAAAGGATTCTAGAGACAAGAGGGAGGATCCAACTTGATACCCACAGGTTTCTCGATTGCTCAAAGGCACATTTATTTCAACCACGGTTAATCATCATCGCCCAAGCAAGAATGGCTTCCAACCGGTGGGTCATGTGAAACTGCCTTGGTTATCAATCATCAGAAATGACCATCCAAGGACAGAGTCACTAAAATAAAAACGTGATCAAAAAATGGCTCAAAGAAACGAGGGGGGATCCAAATTAATACCCATAAGTGCCTCGATTGCTCGAGAGCATGCCTATATAAGCCATAACTGATCATCATAGCCCTGTCCATGTCCCATATAGTAGCCGAAGCAGAGCGGGAGGGAGATGGGGCTCACTGAGGGAGGTTGTAGCCGATGCATTACTCAGTGGACGTGGGGTTGTGCCTGGACGCCGTCCAGCCGGCGAGGAACCGCTTCCTACACCGCACATACACACCACTGCATCGAAGTTGCGCCTTGCACCGTCCCACCGATGAGCACGAACGCCACAGGCACCGAAGCAGCCAAGAGGTGAGGAGGTGATGTATATCACATCCAGATCCAGGAGCACCAGGAGCTCCTGATGGCTGGCTAGTAGAAGAATCCAGAGGGAAGGAGAAGAAGGGGATGAATGAGCACGAAAGGGCAAGGCGCTGCCCTTCCCCACCCCATAGCCGCACGGGGCGAACCACTGCACGACACGCACGAGGCCTGGACGCGAAATTACTGACGTACCCTCAGCGGGCGCAGGATATTACGAGCGGTAGCACGAGATCTTTACCCGTCGGTGCGCGCGACGGGGCGGCCGGGCCATATCCAAGCCACGGTCGCTGACAAACGCGGCCCACCCGCGAGCGGACCCACACGCCAGCGACGCCAGACCGAAAAAATGAAGTAAAAGGCAGCGCGCTGAGGCAGTAACTGTTCATTCCAGCAGTGCTCATCCCAGATCCGATGGCCCATCTTTCTCCAGATCTTGATCGGACGCCCAGAAAACCTTTCACAATAACGAAGTACAACTCCAAATCAGAGAGGTCGCCGATAATGCTGAGCATGGAAAGGTTTTTGTAGTTACCATTAATGTAATCAGCGAGTACCAACTATTGCTTGATGCATATATAAACAATCAGCTGACTACTATTGCTTGATGCATGGAAAGGTTTTTGTAGTTACTATTGCTTGATGCATGGAAAGGTTTTTGTAGTTACTATTGCTTGATGCATATAGTAACAAAAATAAGTAGGAGGGGCTACTACTACGTTATTATATTATTTATAAGCAGAAATGTTCATGAGTAATTCTAACCTCTTAGCCGCCCACAATCTGGATTGTCAACAGCCATACACAATTCCCTTTGATAACCTAAAGACACCATGCCCAATGAGAAGACAAATAAGATTAGAACGCAAGTTACTGAATCATAGGATAAACACCTCCTGAACCTGTTTTTACCGAGTAGGGGCCCGCCTCACCTTGTTGTTGTAGCCTATAGGTTGGCGCTTGGGGAGGCATGGAGAGGCCAGGGATGTGGCTCCCCTGTTGCAAGCGCTGATTGGAGACGCAACAGGCCACGGGGGGCTAGCAGCATCTTACTTCTTCCTCCTCTGTTTTTGGTGGAGACCATGCCTCTCCTTCTTCTAAGCGCCGAGTAATAGGGGGAGCACGCACCAATGAATCTTGAGTGCAAGAAAGATAAAATCAGTTAGGTCAGATAAGCAGAGGTGAGGGCGTTATATACTGCCAATTGTTGGAGCAAAGATGAGCCGAAACTAACAGCGTCGGATCAGCCAAACATCCAAAACATCTGAACCTGAGATGCGACAGTACCCAATCCAATAGCTATCACAACAACCCAGAGATCCACATTCCGTATATACTGCCCATAGTACAACTATTCGTCAAACCCAAACCGGTCACTTATCAAGCAAAAACAAGCCGAGACAAACAGAAAAACTTCTTATAATACTGTCAACCAAGCGAAAATTTTGGTGTGGCAACTGTCGGCCACCATCCAAATAGCCCCTATAATTCCTATAAATTGGGACACTGCCGTATTTTCACTGTGCACTGGAACGCTCCTTAAAGCCATTTTTCAGTAATTGTTAGTTCCGTTAACATTTAACAACAAGGAAACCAAGGCCCAAGGTTTAAGATGCCATGGTCCGCTAACAATTGAAAGACTAAATTTAACTCAGAAACATATCTGAAGCTCTGCAAAGCTGAAAGCAAACACGAGTTCCTTTTCTTTACTAATCCACTGGTAATAAATGCTGAAAACTAACATGAGTTCCTCTTCTTTAGTAATCCACTGGCCATAAATCAAAGCAGCGTGAGAAGTAAACTGCTAGGCATGCAAGCTAGAACACAAGAACGCAAAGACCATCTTAGAAAACAGAAAGGCACAGATCAGAATTTTGATCCCCAACAGAAGCATCAATGACAATTTCCCAAATAAATAGAATGTGCAACTTGACGCCATTTAAAACGAACATTGCAAATCATGTGATCTGAGTATTCTCATTAGTATATCGGATGCATGCTCTACCTACAGACCTACAACAATCATCCGATCAGGGTGTTACAAAAACTAAAATCTCCATCCAATAGCTAGCTATATTGAAAACCAAACGGAACATCAACAAGCAAATGATCGTCAAATGACAAAAGATCACACAAAGTTCTGTCCAGACATTCAAAACACCTAATGTTTGTGATAAGTGCTACATACCAGATGATTAAAGAAGTATCTTTCAAAAGATTACACAGATGTGTGCCTCTTTTGATGTCACAAAGAGTAGTCTGGTCAATCTGCAACGCTATTTTAAATCGAGAGTCAGCTGTTCTACCACCAGCAAGCAGCAAAGCCGCAACACCAGAAGATGCCACCATAAGAACTATCTTCGCCCATTTTCACGACGCCTATACAAAGCAAAACCATTTTCATCAATAGTTGTCTTGTTCTGAAAATCCTTTGGGAAACGTTTAGAACATACCCCATTTTCCATGTAAATATATATCTATTACCACATGGACAAAACATTGGTATGAGAGAGAAGAAATATTTACATAAGAGAGAAGAAATCTTAACCAGATTAAATCAAGGACCAACAACAAACAATAAAAGATCAAGAACAATGCAATAAAGGTATGAGAGAAGAAATCTTTACATAAGACGGCTATAAACACTAGAGCATAAATAAGCAACACCTTTAAACACAAATAAAAAAGGTTCAGGGTTCATTGCATGGTGGGCTCAGATTCACCTTTCCTCGATCATATAACCTACCCCCGTCATCTCTTATCACCAGATCAATCTGTTTATACAGTGGAGCTGTCCTGGTTATCACTCAAAAAGAATGACCATCCAAGGACAGAACAATAAGTATCACATGATCAAAAAGGATTCTAGAGACAAGAGGGGGATCCAACTTGATATCCACAGGTGCCTCGATTGCTCAAAGGCACACTTATTTTAGCCATGGTCAATCATCATCGCCCTAGCAAGAATGGCCTCGGACCGGCTGGCTGTCCGACCATGTGAAACGACGAAAATGCCCTCGGCGGCCACCCAGTTTTACACACGGTGGCAAGCCCGGAGTGTAACTATTCATTGCCACAGTCATGCGGGCTCGATCCGACGGCCCAGCTCCTCCCACCGCTTGATCCAACGACCGGAAACACATCAAGGAAATCGATCGGACGGCCGGATTCGTCTGAGCTCTGAGGAGGGTCGGTGAGACATCCTTCTCTTATTTCTGGATGCTCTAGAAAGCTCCGCAGGGCTAGCAGCTCCAGTGGCATCACCTATCAGCTCATTCAAGTGGTGGTAGATCAGCTATCCCAGACAACACCAAATTACACACTACAAATGTAGATGTGGCTATGAGCAAGAGATCATTTGGCAGTTTGCAAATAGGAAATCAGCACTGCCACTGATCAACTTAGCAAATCCATGAGCATAGCTATAGGATCAGGGCATCCACATGTAAACCAGAGAATCACGGGAGCTCCTATGACAACAACTATAACATGAACAGCCTGCAAACCCTATGCATGAGTAGGGCATAGAGCAACAACCAACCAGCACCACATCGACATAGCCACAGCCATGTCCCAACAGTAGCCAAAGCAGAGGAGTAGGCGGAAGATGGAGTTCACCAATGGAGGTTGTAGCCGAGGCAGTACTCAGTGGGCGCTGGGGTTGCGCTTGAACGCCGTCCAACCAGCGAGGAACCGCTTCCTACACCGCACACCCACGCCCCTGCGTCGGAGCTGCTACTTGCACTGTCCACATCCTGAAGCCATAACGGGGCACCATCATATAATGTAGGCCAATATGAAAAGAAGATTCATCTCATAATTAAATACAGCAAGACACATGAAGTAAACCTAATTGTAAGAGCAAGCTGTGCACAATTGATAGATGGTAGTGCACAGCTTGCTCTTACAATTAGTTCCTCTGGCATGGTCCCTATAGAAACACAGAACTACTCTATTACTGAGGTCAATTTTGGCTCCAAAACTTTCAGTTTCAGCAATTACACAAACAGTAGGCTTCCTGGTTTACCTTTTCAGCAATTACACAAGCCAATTAAGAATGAAAATCGACAAATTATGATTAAATCAATTGTAGGCCAAAATTTGGAAGTTAAAAGAAATCAAGTTGGTGAAATACTACCGGCACGCTAAAGGTGAAAAGAGTCCAAATCTGGCATAGAAGGAACTTGAATGATACTTTTCTAACTCGAATGATTTTTGTGATCATATATGCACACTAACCCAAGTGTAGCAATCACCACATCCCAAGCAAAACTTCCTAATACATCAATCAAACGGGGCACACCAAAGCACCAAAGCATCTCCAAGGGTACTCCTAATTAGCATATGACCTCAAGACTAAACCTCTCCTTGACAACAAAGGCATACTTTGAAAAAAAATGTTTCTAGATGTAATGCTCCCTTGGACAGCAAACTAACAAAATAAGATAGCTCCAAAGAGCCCCTTCCTTGGAACCTAGCTAGAGTAGTAAACGAATAAGAAGCCACAGCTCCTTTACCAAAACCTAGCCTTCCTGCATGCAAAAAGGAACAAACCCAGCAGGGTTCCTACCAACGTCCAGCCAAGAAATAAAAGGCATATGTCCACACCCCACTAAAAACAAGCACAAATTCTTTTGGCCTCTACCAGAATCAAGACAAAAAAGAAAAGAGTACAACACCCTAAAGTGACACGGTGGTGGGCTCCTGAGAATTCATAATATATGGGAAAAATGCAAGAAGAGATATGAGAATAATGCCTAGGCAATGGGGATCTGAGAACAGTAATAAAATAGTTGTTCTGAAAAGGATAATGACTACATGGTGATACCTGCAAAAGAAGATGACAGCGCCCAGCCACTTTGACAATACAATCAGCAGAACCCTGCATATAATAACGTGTTAATACACTGAAGCTAGCAATTAAAGCAAGACATAACAACAGAAGTAGCAGCAGCACATCTCTTGCTATGAATGGAGGAATAGTAATATCAAGCAGTGTAGGGAGTAGCAGAAACACACCTTGCTTCTCCGGGACGCCATGGACACAGGAGCAGCAGCCTAAAAAGTTTGGAGGCGAAGGAGGTGGAGCATGTCCGGCAGAGGGTCCTGGTGATGGCGTCACATGAGCTTGACTGAGGAGCCGCGATGCGGAGCAGCAGAGGCCATGGTGCAGCGATGCGGAGCAGCAGAGGCATGGACCTGCAACAAAATTCAATGTGAGACCCTTGACAAAACCAAAAGCAACTAAGAAAATCAACCAAAAAGCACCTCAACCAGAGAACCCGACACTGTCGCAACAACAGTGTTAAAGACTAATTTTTTTGCAGGGATGAATAAGAAAAACAGTACACCAATGTCAGAAAACATAACACAGTTGTAGATGGAGAAAATCAAGTGTTACATAATAATTGAGTGCTCCCTCTGTAAACTAATATAAAATCTTTTAGACTACTAAAGTAGTGATCTAAATGATCTTATATTAGTTTACAGAGGCTCTATTTGTACATCTCTAGCATTTGGCTATAATTACTATGCAATTACTAATTTCTTAAATTTGTCTCAATTTCTAATTAGAATATGATACTACTCATATTTACCTCGTGATTGTGATCATACTGAAAACTAAACTAAAGGATATGCAGAAGAAGCCAAATAATAAAACCATGGTTACTATAAGGAAAAGGCACCTCGACCTTGTAATCTTAAATATTGGGATGAATCAAACGTTACTATTGATAACCACAGTTTCTCGCTCATAACTTTTGGAAAGTTTATTAATTAGGCAATGAACTTTTAGTAATATTAGATTTTTGAACATTGGTCCATGCAACATTAGTAGAGGAAAACATAACTCTCCCTAGTCTGTCCATACACTGAGGAAATCATTCCAGTTTTCGCAGGTAACATCCGCGAAGTATCTATAACAAATCTTGGAAAAGTGAGGAAAAGATTACAAAATGTAAATACAAATTAACATTAAGAACAATCAGAATTGACTTTTTGCCTCGATTTCTTCCTGTGACTGAAGCATCAAGCACCCTGTGGCTAAACTAAAAATGTTATGCGCTCCAGCTTTTCCAGATAGCATAAGTATAGTGATAAAAAGAGAAATGTAATTCGTTTTATCTGGTTCCCAACCATTTATGTGGGGTTAAATGATGTAGTCAACGGCCCTAAGAAAAATCTATTGGATTGGGCGAAGGAAAACACATGTACCTATGTTTGGCTTCCTCTCTTTTGCGAGATAGTGGTCCAAGGGACAGTAGTGTAGAGCAGAGCACCAATAACTCAACAAGCTCCATTCGCTTGCATTCTTCCTCAACTTTGTAGGTCTCCAGAGGGATCTCTGGACAAGCGAGCCCTTTGTATAAATCACTCAGTACCCTTCTCTGTTGGAAAATGCTACGAGCTCATGAATTTTGGAGGGGTCAAAGAGCTAGCTTACAGTAACATTTGAAACTGTTTGGCACCCAAAAAATGCAAAATAATTGCCTGCCTACTTGTAAACACAGGATTAAAGTTAGGGTCGTTTTGGAAAAACAAGGATCCGTCGACAATGACAACTGCCCATTTGGCTGCAGCAACCATGAAACTGTGTCTCGGCTGGCTCTGGAATGCAGCAGAATGAAACATATATGGGAACTCCGCGTCGTCTGAATGGGTGATGTGGATCAACCGGCGGACATTTTTACTGACGGAGGAAAGTTCATCTCTAAAGACAGGCAAGCATTTTTTTCACCCCTCTCCCTCCCTTTCTCTCCTGTTATGTACCCTGGTTTGTAACAACTATTACACCAGTAAGCATTTTGATTTGTACCTCATAATGTTATCATCGATGTATGAGGACCAACCTTTCCCTCAAACCAAATTCCTTAAGGCACACACGATGAGGTTCCAAACAACATGAGAAATTACTGCATCTGGCAGGAATTATTGAACAAAATTCTATTTTTTGGCTTGGGATGACAGTAACCAACAAAAGAAACACATCCTTAACACGTTGGTCTGTAAGCTTAAGCGGAGCAGTAAATTGGTAGGAATAGCACACGCAGAGCAATAACACCAAAGTATAAGACATGGATAAGCACAAGAGCGAGCTCACCTAAGGTTCCTCATCATCACCACCACCACCACCACCATCCCCGTCCCCATCCTCTTGTTGCTGCTGCACGACCTGCAACTATAAATTGTCCTGCTCCTCCTGCATCTGGAAGAGCACCT
>NW_024118954.1:0-14557 GCF_003073215.2 Triticum urartu
AGAGCAAGAGGACTGGCGTTCCAAGTCAAAGATGCTGACTTGTTTTCTAAGGCCACAAATTGTGCGACTTAAATATATAGGAAGTCCTAATCATTGTTGAAAATGTATGGAATTCCCTGGTTGTTGGGCAGGGGAAATTTCCTCTACTTGTGGCTGCAGACGTTGGCATTAGCCTAGCCTGCTCCTTGCCACAAACTGGTCGTTTTTGACTCAGTCATTTTGTTGGAAAAAAGCTAAATGACAATGATGTTGTTGGTAGCAACTGTGTTTGGAAGAAGATAATATTCAAAACTTATTCCAAGATTTCAATTCATACTATCATACATTAGCAAAGGAAAGCAGGTGCTTCAGTAGTACCCAAAGTTGTGCTCAGAAATAATCTAAGAGGATTCATGTGTAAGACATACAGCAATGATCACTCACCAGGATGTTGTCTTTGAGGTGTCGGGCTATCTAAGAGTTACCCAATTCGTGTGCTACATATTTATGCTTCTTTAGATGCAAAAAAAAAAAGAATCATAACTGAGTAGATGACTGGAATACCAGTGATAACTGAACGGAGATCTGGGAGTAAAGCACATAGAGGAGCCGCAACCTTAGGAGTTTCGGGTCTGCATCTGCATCTATCCCCATACCCAATCCCCTCCTGGCCCAACACTAAGTTGCCGCCCTTCTCGAATCGAGGCTGCCGCTGCTCTGGGCTTGGGCGAACCACCAGCCGCGGTCGTCCGCCTCCGCCGCCGCCGGAGAAGCCGGGTATACCCACGGCTGCGCTGCAGTCGTGAGCCCAAGGATGTAGGTTAGGGCGTCAACGCGGCCTCGCCCTCCCAAGGCATGTGCAGCTCACGCCGCTGCACCTGGCCACAAGGAGCGCGGGAGCTAAAGAGGCCGGCGTGCTGCCGCGCGGGTGGGCGGCGAACTCGAGAAGCTCTGCTCCGGCAACACCAACTTCTAGGCACTGCAGGCCTGGCTGTCGCTGCTCGTGTCATGCCAGGAAGGAAACTAAGGACTACTGGCACCTGATGGAAGTGGAAACGAGCGCGACGCCATGGACATCGAGGCAGACGTCGTCGGTGACGGCGATGCAGGGCACACCGGGGTAGAAATTTTTTGGCGTCATTTTCGGTAGAGGGTTTCAAAGAACTAGGCGCATAGGTTTTTGTTTTTATTTGGACTAGCAAAAATGCCCGTGCGTTGCAACAGGAGAAAAACTATTACATACATCTAAGTTCTAACACAATAACCATGTTTCACGAAACCCGCCCTCCCCCCATCCCACCTCCACTTGTGCCTTTCTCACGTGCCCACGGTGACTGCTGCTTCTTCCCCAGCCCCACCCACACATGTACCTGCCCCACCCACGCTTCATACACGTGACCACGGTAATCATGCTTTCTACGCGCTCGCACTTTGAGGAACCGATGAGAGGATGCTAACGGAGGAGTTCTATCCTCATGTGCATCGGACACATGCCTCATGTCGTCCTTATCGACAACAGCGACCAACAACCAGGCCTCGGCCGAGGCAACACAACGGCCCCGGCGTTCATGTGTATTCATGGCTTGATGCACAACAACATGTGGCCGCATGTCTTCACACCGGCAGAGGTGGCCTATGCTGCTAAGCTCCCTCACTCCCACCAGCCAAAATCTATGCCTTCTTTCATAGCAATGAATTCTAGAACCTTGACCATCTAAGAGAAGATAATTTTTCATCAAATTAATAAACAGACCAAATTTGAATGTACCTCATCAAATGAAGATTGCTAAAGTGTGGCGACCTAGCATAGATGTTTCACAGCCTCAAGGCATGAAGAATGAGAGAATTGAGATGCCTGCTACGTATACTATGTAGAGTCTTACATCAGAAACCTATCTACTTTTCAGTAGGAAAATTTAGCTACTTTCTAGACTTATGTGCCTGACTTGATAACTTATAAACACGCTTGACCATTAATCAATTTCGCAGACTTCAACATGTACAATACCCGTACAAAATTCAAAAAATGTTCAGCTAAGTTGGCAATGCAATAATACCCACATCTTATTCTTCGATCAAAAGGAGGTAAGTGTAGATAAAAAAATATGTCATGAGCACCATAAAGAAAAACAATTATCAAATGACAAGGGAAAGCGTAGTTTTGCACAAATTACTATTCATGCACCTGAAAGATCGACACAAAGTAGAGCCAATAAAGTATTGAGTCAACAATATCACTATCATCTCAAGGTTCTTCTTCTATCTCCGTCCTTCTCACCTCCTCTCCGAGCAAACCTACTGCCCCATCTAAATCAATCTCATGTCTTCATCGACCACACAACCAAAGTACCAATTGTCAAAAATCGAATCACCACTCTAGTTGATTGTTATAAATCTCGTTTTCCTTTTCAACTGAGCTCTACAATGCTGAAATTTCTAAATCCATGTGGTTTCCTTTTTCTGCCTTTCCACTGTTTCCTTGAAATTGAGTTAGTGAATCGGACATGTCCTCCAGACCATGGCCTGCACAAATCCCAAAAGGAAGCTCTAAATATGTTGGTAACCTGGTTTATCATTCAGCTTCTTAGAGTACATTTGCCCTTCAACAATCTTGCATGCCTGCAATCAATTTGTAGAAAATACTGAACATCCGATGTCTAATTTAAATATGAGGAAGCACGCAGCATGTATACAGTACCTCCATAGGCAAATATACAGGCCGGGAATCATTTTCAGACTACATGCAAGGCCAAGTAGTATGCTGCAGATTGTAGTTGTATCATTGCATGAAGTACTGAACAACTAATATTCGTGTTCCTCTCTCATCAACAGGAAATCTAATATCAAACAAAATAACAGGAGAAAATTGAAAATTCAAATTGGGAAGAGATAATAATCATGAATTGATGCTAAAAAGGACACTGGTATAACATTCATAACTAGAATTGTGAAGAGGTATCAACTTAACAGAGATAGATCTTTGCAATGTTGCAAAAATCAATGCATGGGACTCAGGCAGATAGGTTGTACAGAAAATCATTATTCGAAGTTTCGAACCAATTCCTTACACACCTGCATCAATGAAGAAGAACAAGCCAAAACTCTATACGCACATCTTTCTAATATTCTAGCAGCACTGATTAGTCACTCGAGAACGTAGTGATAATATGAACAAACCAAAGAACACCCAAATCAAAGCATGAGACGCAAGGAAGAGAGACAAAATAGCACACATCGAAGAAGGTCACCACATCGTTCTTGCGTCCCTCGCCCGTGCGGCCGCGGTGGCCATCAACTGCTCCGGATCGGCAGCCTCTGGCGGTCGCTCTTGGAAGGACGTCACCCTCCCCCTGGCGCGCCACGGCGGGCTCTTCCTGCCGCTCATCCTGCTCGTCTCCACCCTCGCCGTGGCGCGATAGAAAAGGAGTTTCAGTAGAAGATCTGAACTTCAAGGTTATTATTTTGAAGTGGGGAAAATTCTTAAAAGTTATCTAGCTCGCTGCTTAATTAAGAATAGACCTAGTTCTAATTGTATCTATGGGAGTACTTGTCGATTTGCGCAATCCAATTAGCTAGATGCCTTCAAAAAACATCTACAGTTCCATTCTTTTCTATGTATACATTGGCAAAAACGATGCCTTATCGCTTATTGGCATGAAGCACTATGTATAGAAAAATTTCAATGCTCAACAAATAATAAACATTTTGGAATTCATAAATGCCTAAACGTGTTGGACCATGTCTTCAGATACAGTCCAGTTATAGTTACCCAACCTTTAGAGGCCAAAAGCAGGGAGATGGCCTGCAGCAAACAGACCATGGCCATCGAATGCAGCACCCAGATCACCTCATATCATCCATCCACCATGGCCACTATCTGCACTGTATCGCCAGCATCAATAAATTAAAGAGACTAAATGCTTTTTCTACAATCAGCTATTGTAGTCCTTAGGTATCCATCTTTCTAGTTACTAATAATGAATCTGTTTCTAATAGCGCCACTTAAAACAACATGCCCAAATCTCGGGATTCAGTTCAGCTGAATAAACACCTGGAATTCTTTCAGTCTAAGAAAGACCTGGAGTCTCTATTGGAGAGAAACTGTGCAACTGGCTGAGCATGATCGACATGTCCATTCATTGAGTCATCCTCGCCATAGCGAGTTCGTATGGGCATTCCTTAGAGAACCCAACCTGCTAGTCGTCTTCACTCTTCTCATTCAATTCTTGAATTTCTCATGCCGTGTAATAATCATCAGGCCTAAAAAAATATGACAAAAGATGTAGGATTTAGAGTACAGATCTTTAGAAAGATAACTTTTCTTTCAAAACAAAAGCCACATGTGAACCAAACTCTTCTTTCACAACAAAAGCCATCTGAACCAAGTATGATGCCCACTAAAAAAACACTATGTTTAATGCATGCAACTCCAAGTGGAACTTATGCAGATAAACGAAGCAACATGATGATAGAAATCTGGAGATGGCACTAATTGATCTAGTGGGTCTCATCTGTAGTTTGTAGGTAAATAAGCGGACCCAAGTGAACTTGATGTCCTAGATAGTTTGTACAAATGCTCATATTGCCAGACTGCTCCTTTGAACCAGGCCGAAATACATATCGCGAATTCATGCGGCTGTACCACTCACATAACATGTGGAATTTAGATGGGCAGAAGAACATCATAAGGCGCTTCTAATCAAGATTTCGTAAACTGTGAACCACGCAGCTGCTGCGTTGTCATTAGTTACCAAATGGCAGAGCAGAGTAGAGGTAGCAGCAACAATCTGGATTCTAAATTAAATACTCAAACCATAACACTGCCCCCCAGCTTCTCATCTTATTAATCGATACTACCATCTGGATTCATTTGTCCTGACAACTAAGCAAGGATTGGAATCAGATCAGATGTAATGGAAAACTAGATGCTTAACCATGAATTAGATTCATTCATAAAAAACTTGTTCTTTCTTTCTTAATATATGGACGTGCAGGTCTCCTGCGTGTTCCCGAGAAGAAATTAGATTCAACCAGACGTAGAGCATGAAAATTGCATGCTCCCTTATGGACGCAATATTGCAACCTATCAAGATTAATGGCGTATATAATCATTTCGATTTATTCAAATAGTAAACAAACTAACTAATGTAGTAAGTCCTATTTCTACCTGTTGATAAGTCAAACCGTCCATTGTTAATTACACCATGATGAGGAATTGAGCGGGACAAACAAAGCAAAACAAAAGAGGCAATGTGAATTGACCAATTGATTGTTATCTTACTTCATTCATGGAGTCCAGCAAGTGGGATCAGATGAGAAACTGAAGGTGGTGTTCCACTCTCTGTCCCTAAAACAATGCAATCTTGCATTCAATACATTCATTCCTCAGGAAACAAAATTTCTTGCCGGTGCTTGCTGAATGGTTGGAGGCACGGGGAGGGGATCTCACCAGATGAGGAGATCCTGCTGGAGGAGGGGATCCCACCAGATTAGGGGAGCATGGGTCTCCGCGCCTCGATCCGAGCAAAAGAAGCCTCCATTGCCGCCGATGGAGCACGCTGTGCTTAGAGAGTTGGGAGGCGGGAGAAGATGGAGAAGAGTGGCGGACGGAGCTCCGGCGGGCAGGCCGGAGGGGCGGCGGCTCCAACCCTAGCTTGTTCGTGTGTGGGTCAAAGAAGGAGATGGGTGAGAGGAGTAAACAGCGAAACGTTTTTTTACAACACGGGCCGATGATAGCGAGGGAGTCGGACCAGCGACAGCGAAGCAGACAGGGCAAGCGGCCCACACGTGAACGGATAAAATTCTGGAATTAAACGTTTTTGGATGAAATACTACCACCTCGGATGTAGAAAATAATATAGGTGAAAAAACTGAAATTGTAAATTCACGGGGAGAAACGTATTGTGACGGTGAACCCACGAAGTCAATCCGTGCTTTACTATTAGGGATAGATGTGGCCGAGTCTCAACCGAATGAAATTTAACCAAGTCACAGTCAATTAACATACTAGTATATAAGAAGAAAAAAGAAAAGATAAAAAGAAATTTTTGCATGGATCTTCATGCAAGATTGAATGGATGTGGTATCTACTGAGACATAATCAATTCCAGTGAGACCTAGCACAATTGTTTTTATTTTATTAAACAGGAAATGAGTCTTTATATTTCAAAATTGTTTCTTATTTTGTTCTTAAAAAGTTAAAAGTATTTCTCTAAAGATTTTTATTTGTGTTTTAATGGTTATATCTCTACCCCTAAAAGAGGATTTGGTAGCTTCACTTTCACGGTTTATTTTCGTCTGTTTTTTTCCATCTCATCTCTTAATTTTTGCCACACCTCTCCTTGTTTTCGACCTCGCACCGGTTTTCTTCCTTCTCATCGGTTTGTTTTCTAATCTCATCCCACAAAAGAGAACGCTTCACTATATTCTCTGCCAATTCACATCTCGCGAGCTAGGATTCCTTGTGTCGTCGTCGCGGGGCTCCATGCCCAGCTCCGCCTCCTGCCTTCTTGCCCCTCTCTGCCCTCCAAACTTGCCGCCCTCGCCCTGCCTTGGAGGCAGGCCGCCCGCTGCTCATCTCGGTGGCATCAGGCGCGGCCATCCCTACCATGGCATTGGTGTGCCATCCCTGTCGGGCATGGTCACTCCTTGGTCCGATCACATCGTTGATGCAGCCGGATCAGGGGAGAGGTGGGGTTGGCTATATTTCCATTGAGAGTAAAATGCACGGGAGGTTCTAAATAATTTTCGAAAGTAATCCCCTCGTCTGAAAATACTTGTCGGAGAAATGCATATCTCCCAATGTCTATTTACATGCAAATCAAAGCAACAATAAGGATATAATTTTTTAATTACCTTTCCTACTTATAAAGTTTGAAATTGGTGCGAGTTCACATCTTGTGAGACCAACAACCTTTATGAATAAAAAAATACACCTTGTGAGACTACAACTTTCGAATAGACATAAATAAACAAATGTACTTTTACTTACATGTGGGACCTAAAACAAATTAACAAGTACACTACTACGTTCATGTTAGACCAACATTTGAAGAATGCACAAATAACTAAATACAAAAATGTCTCCACCCAAAATTATGCTCTTAAGCGATGAGCTTACTCATATTTTAGTTTCGTTGCAACGCATGGGAATTGTGACATTATTATATTAATATCAAGGTGATAACAATGTATCCGACCTCTATAACGATACAGTACCGATAATTAAAGAAATTTCCCCCAAAAAAAACTAAAGAAAAAAAACAGAGTCTACATGACCGAAAACTTGTAATAGATTCCCCCCAAAAAAACAGAGCCACTTATTTTGGATCAGAGGGAGTAATAGCATCTACAACCAGCCTCCTTAAATCCCCCTTAAATGTCCGGCCTTTCTGCAAACCTTTAGATTGGACCAAATGTAGGAAGGGTATGAGGGCTCATGGATGTGCCTGGTCAGTCCGCCGCATAACACATTGCCCATCCTGGACCATCTTTTCTCTTTATTTATTTTTTTGTTTCTCTCTTCATCTTCATCAATCAAGTTTAGCTACTTGTAAGTTGCCTGAATTTTGAATCCGGGTCGGTCAATTTATTAGCCATTGATTTTCCTCTGAGATTCGTGCTGCGTTTTTTCCATCCTGTGTTACTTGTTGTGCTGGCCTGGTTTTCCTTTTTTGACTGACCCCATATTTGGGTCAATAGATTTTCTACTGGGCCGAAGCCTACTAACTATGAGATCCAACCCTCCTCTTTATCGCCTTGTTTATTTTTATGTTTATTTCCCTTTTTTCTTTTTTCTTTCGTTTTTCTTTTTTTCTTTGTTAGTTGGGTTTCATTTTTCTTTTGTGGGTATTTTTTTTGGTTGAGTGTAAATGTATACACATAAATACTATGCTATGTGCGAAAATTACACTATCATATAATTGTTGTTTGCATACTGCAAAAAATGCAATCTTAGAGCGATGTTGTGTGCAAGGCCTTTTCAATTTTTTTATCTTTCTTCTTTAAAGGTAATATTATTGCTACTAATTCCTTGTTCCATATTTTGAATTTTTTACTTATTATTTAATTTTCTATCTTCTTCGAGGGTAAAGCTAATTCCACTAATTCATTCCTTCTTAGGAATTGTTTTTGCTAATATTCCACTATAATATGTTTATTGATGCATATTTTAGAAAAAGTAGATTTTCATGAATATTGTGTGCAAATTTAATTGTTGTCTGTTTTATTATTTTTATTTTATTTCCTCTTAAAGGGTAATACCAATACCACTATTTTTTATTAGAAAATTTCATTATTTTTACTTTTTAATTTATTTATAATTTATTTATTTTTTGGGGGTAATTACAATGCCGCTAATTCATTCCTTTTTAGGATTTTTTTTTGAAAATTTTCACTATTATATGATTATTCTTGCATATTATGAAAAAGTGGAATTTTTATGAAAATTGGGTGCAACTTTTGTCATTATTTGTTTAATATTTTCTGTTTTCCTAAAGGGTAATAGCAATACCACTAATTATTTGTTTCTCAGAAAACTTCATTTTTATGATTTTGTTTTAGTGTGTGTTTCATTATTTCTTAGAAATATTTCATTATTTTGATTTTGTTTCATTTTCTTTTTTTCTAGGAAAACTTCATTATTATGATTTTTAGTTTCTATTTCGTTTCCTTTCTTCTTAAAGTGTAATGCCAAAGCCACTAATTTATTCTTAGAAGAACTTCAATATTTTGGTTTTTTTGCGTTTGTGTCATTTTATTTTATTTTCTTAATAGTAATACCAATGCCATTAATTAATTCCTTCTTAGGAAACTTCCTTTTTGTGAAAAATCCAATGTTATATGCTTGTTCTGGCATATTATAAAATCATAATTTCTATAAATTGTGTGTAAATTTTGAATTGTTTGTTTTATATTTTCTATTTTTAAAGGGTAATACCAATGCCACTAATTCATTCTTATTTATAGAACTTCATTTCCTTTTGATGTGTCTAATGTTTATTTCATTATATTTCTTCTTCAAGGGTACTTTCCTCCGTACCTAAATATAAGTATTTTTAGAGATTTCAATATGTACTACATATGGATGTATATAGACATATTTTAGAGTGTAGGTTCACTCATTTTGCTCAGTATGTAGTCCATTTTGCTACATACCAAGGTGCAGTAGTGGGCGATCAGAACCGTCATAGGAGGTGAGATGGAATTGAAAAGAAAACTCAGAACCTGGGAGTCCTGGGCCTTGGCGATCTCATACGACGGGTTTGGCAGTTGGCACGGCAGTGGGCTTGCTCTCCTTGTCAGCAACCTTGCGTGCCATCTCCTTCCTCTCTGGCTGCTGGAGCTAGCACACCAGCAGGGACGCATGCATTGGGTGTTTATATAGAGATGAGTTGGTTACAAGGATTCGGTAGTTGGGGTTATGGATTGATGGTCATGAAAAAGCTATATATGAGATAAGGATCGATCTAACCATCTAACTACTGAGAGGATTACAACAGAAACAAAATGCTAATCCTACTAGTGTATATACAGCGTACCTTAGTGAACACAGCGTTGCGACCCATAATTGCGATGCTGCTGCCGTTGTACTTGCCAGCGGTGAAGACGAAGTTCATGTTCATGAGCAGCGCGAGCTGGTCCTTGCCAGCGGCGATGTACGTGCCCTGGGCGCAGCCCATGAGCCTGGACGAGTTGAGGCCGGGGCCCTCACTGAGCGGGTCGTCGATGACCACAACCATGCCGAAGGCTGTCTTGGAGGTGTTGGTCGTCGCCGCTTGCGCCACCGGAACCGACGTCGGGTCCGGTCCGCTCACCACGTCGTGCCAGTACACCTTGAGGTGCGTCTCCTTCTCAGACGATGCGGTCTGCGGCTGCATGGTGGCCAGGGCGAGGAGGACGAAGAAGAGCGCGTCAAAGGCCATGGTTTTTCTGTTGAGTAGTTGGTGTTTTGCTGGTGTGATGTGCGTGTATTTGGCTATAACGCGTCCTATATGCGTACGCTAGTATTTATGCACTTGGACGCGAAAGCAGGTATGCGTGCATTACGCGGCGCATTGACAGTTCAACGAGATTCATGGCGTGTTCGGTTCCTTGCTATTATGAGGAGTCGCTGGAAAGTAAAGATGTTACTAGCACGGAAAGTACTCAGGTAGCATGTCCGCCACATGTTTGTACATACTTCTAGAAGCCTTTTATTTGTACCGAACTAATTAAGAAATGGATTTTTTTGCGGGGGAATTAAGAAATGGATTGCTATAACACATCTCGTGGAAAGATGGTCGAACAGTGTAGGGTCTGTTTGTATGCCGTGCGTTACAGTACCCGCATTGCATACACTTCTCCATCCAACCTGGCTAGGTAAATGCAGTTTTAAATGCACCATATGCATGTTGTTTGGTTGCCTGCATGCACTCTTACCTGCATGGGCTGAACCACATTGCCTGGTGTTTGGTTGTCTGCATGTTAGTCCACAAACCCAAGGCATGGTGTTTGGTTGTATGCAAGGCCTGATGTGTGGTAACCTCTTTGGCTAGTTGGTGAGGTTACCACCACACTTCGGCAGCACACATCATAAGCACAACAGAGTATAAACAGAGCATCAACTAGCATAATTCAGATATAAGCAGTACCACAGATATAACAGTTCAACGCATAAACCATAAACATGTTCAAAGCAGACTCGATAGTACGCTCGAAAGAGGTGGCACGGCCCTACTCCTTGGCGGTGAAGGCTTCGTCGTTCTTCCCGCACTTGTTGACGACCTCAATGTCATCGCCGTCGAAGATGATGACCTTGAGGGTGTTGGGAGTGAGGAGCTTACATGTCACCATGTAGCCGATCTTGATCTAATGAACGGCTGCGTAGGTGGCCCAACCCTAATCCGGGGTCACCCTTGTAGGAGATATGCCCTAGAGGCAATAATAAATGATATTATTTATCTCCGAGTTCATAATTATGTTTATGTTCCATGCTATAACTACAATGATTCTCGAGTTTGCAATATCCACGAGGCTCGAAGGAAGACTCATATGCACGTGTGGAATAATAAACGGTAAGAAGTATTCCTAGTCTGGCCTCTAAGACTAGCTCAAGTGTTGCATGATGGTTCTGTTTTCCTGATCATGGGCATGTCTATGCCAGCAATTTTGAGGGCACAATGTTAAGAGAACATTTGTGTTGAATCGACCTGGATTGATGTTATGCTATGAGATTCATTCGTCACAAGTTAATGGTACATAACACAGAGATGGTTAATGTTTGCATGATTCCTTAGACCATGAGAGTATTGAGTTTCTTCATGCTTGCTTCATGAACTTTGGGGTTTGTTAAACGTCATCCGTAAATGGGTGGCTATTACGGCGGCTTACGGGTTCATGGAAAAGTATGTCAAGTAACTTGATAGCTCAAGATTGGGATTTGCTCCTCCGACGATGGAGAGATATTCTCGGGCCCTCTCGGTGTTACGGTATCCATAATCGTCTATCCAGACACCATGTGATTTGATCACTGGGATGCTGGAACACGGAAACGAGAAAAGATAACAAAACCGGTAACGAGGTAACTTGCATGGTGGACAAATTGTTCGTCCACGGGGATGCAACTAATCTCACCTCGGGTGTTTGTGACATATCGCGAAGCAACAGGAATAGCTCACTGCAACTGAAGGTTCACTCGAATATTCATTCGTGTGGGTATAGGGGTCAATATGGGTGTCCACGACTCCGATGTTGATCATTGATCGGAAGGGGTTTCGGGTCATGTTTATACTTCACCGAACCTATAGGGTCACACGCTTAAGGGTCATCTATCTGTTGAATACTAGACAGGGAGTCTGAGAGAAAATCACCGAAAAGTTTCGGACAGCGGAAAAGTTCCGCAGAGAGAGGTCACCGGATGAGTTTTGGTGAAACCGAAAAAGTTGTTTCGGGGTATGCCATTAAGTCAAAATGGTTTCGGCACATGCCTGATAATTCTTGGAGGGTGCCAGAATCATTCTGGAAACTTTTTGGAATTTTCAGAAATAAAAACCGGAAATGTTCTGGAGCTGCAGGAACCGGTTCAGATGCTTTTCGCAGATGAAAATCACTAAACTGGAATTTTTCCAGAACGCGTTGAAAATTATTATGGTGGGTACTGGAAATATTCTAAGCCCACATAAATATTTTCAGTTCGATCAGACGCTGAAAATTGTCGTCGTGAATAGTGAAAATCAGATTTATGGTTACTTTATGGAAAGCCACCTTTTGGGGCTTTGCTCCAAAAGATCTTGGGGATGACATGGATGGATAGGAGCCATTTTTTGGGCCCCTCATGGGGGTGTGGCCGGCCACATGGGGTATCCCCCCTTGGGGACCCTCTTGTTCCTTGGTTTCACTCCTAGGTCCTTGTGGAAGGACTTCATTCATGTGCATTTTGGGTTTTTGTGTGAAACTACCCTACCCCTTGGGATTTCCTATAAATAGAGGTGGAGGGGCGGCCCTCCACACTCATACCTTGCTCTCATACACATGCCATGCATTATCTGGCTTCTTCTCTCCCTCCCACAAAAAGAGTTTCGTAGAGCCGTAAGGCTGTCTGGGTTCCGGCAGGAACTAGTTCTGGACGGCGAAGCCCTGCCGGATAGATGATACCCTATGTGTGCAACTCTGTAGAGAGATCGTAGTTTTGGTCTTAGTTCGTGAGTGCCTCCTGAAGGGCTGTCCATGTGACCGTCCGAGTTTCGAAGGTCCTCCCGAAGGGCTGCCCCAGTGACCGTTCGAGTGTCGAAGGTCCTCCCGAAGGGCTGTCTGCGACACCGTCCGGGGGGTTGTTCGACTGCCTCCCGGAGGGCTGTCTGAGGAGCAGATGAGGGTATACATCCTCGTGGTTGGGAGGTTGTAAATCCTAGCTGCGGGGATCTGCACCGCCGATCGTCACGACTCTACTTCCCGCTGCGCTACGAGTCGGTAACGAAGAAGATTAAACCATGTATGCAGTCTCCATAGTGGTCCTGGGCTTGTGCGTAGGTCGGAATTTTTTTGTTTTCTGCTGCGTTACCCTACAGTGGCATCAAGAGCCGTGCTATGCGTAGATGCAGGTTTCGATCTAGAATACATGGAGATGTATGGGTATTGCATAATATAATTAGGTAGTAGATGAGATCTATTGCTGAAAATTATTTATGCGGGTGACAGATGAAATCTGTTACCCGATGTTCTTGTTGCTTCCCTAGAATTTGTGTTCGCTCAATCTCGAGACAGCATGGTGGAATTTGACAAAGTTCTGGCAATCCGTGATCCTGATTGATCATGGAAGTGCTATCAGTTCTTTGGGTTCTGCCGTAGTCAAAAGAAAGATGAAATTCGCAGATGAAAGGGCATTGCAGATATGATCTGCACGGGGGTCATGCGTATGACAAAGTTTAGTATGGGGCTCGAGATTTAATTATCTCGTGTTTCATACACCCCGAGATGTTAATCTAGCAACTTGAATAATCATACTTGATGAAAAAGCATTGGTAGCTGCGGTTTAAGTCAAAACCTTAGAAGCCACGTAAAATAAAATTTTGCATAAACCGATTAGAGGCGTCTAACTTGGTTTTGCAGGATGTGCATGTGATGTGGTATAGCAATGCTCAAATTCAATTTAATTATGTATGAGATGACTATATGATGTAATTAACATGACCTGCGTGTCATGATTCGGCATGATGGCTGGAGCCATATGATTGTCACTTTAATGACCTGCGTGTCAACCTTAAGTAATGCACTTATTTTATTAGCTATAGAGATAGCAATATTATTTGGTGCATCAACAAGGTGGTGGCAATCTTCGTGAAGGTGAACACCGACACGAATGCCGAAGACGAAGGAATGAAAGACTTCTCCGTCAGAAAGGGCTATGCCATATCAAGCTATTATGAATTGCCTGAGATGTTTATCCCTTATGATGCACCCTTCTTGATTGCGCAGTAGTCGCTTTTTTATTAGGGTGATCTCTCACTTAAAATATCAAAGTAGTTAGTGTTCACCCAAGTGTAGCACCGTCTGAAATTCGTATCTTTTCGGGGTGCGCCATGTACACATGAGCACGCACGAATCAAGAGGAATGAGGCGGGTGAGGTCAGACCTCGCAGCAAGATCACTTAGTTGTCTTTGACGTTCAGGCAGGAGAGTCCTGAGCTCGGAACACACCCATCGAAAGACGAACAAGAATCACAGAGAGATGTGATCGACAAGTTGGCCTACCGATTGAAATTCGTGTCATCAGTGATGAACCCGTCAATGGCATCGAATAGAAATATGGATCTTGAATCACTCTAAATCAATTATGAGAGATATTGACTTGAGTGGGAGCGCACTGTTGAATTAACATGTTTAATTCGCAGTGCAATTAATTATGAACACTGTCTAAGTGTTTCTTGCAAAATTGTTGTAGAATAATGGCCCGCGATTCCACTTTACCTATTAAAATTGAATAGCTGTTAAATATCTGGTTAAAACTTTACGATTGGTAACGTAATGTGATCTCTTATGTCCTCCGGTGTTCGGCTGCCGGGGCTCTTCCTCGTCATCGCTATGTAGCCCCTTGTCTTTG